>NW_022436997.1:2657871-2741560 GCF_009761245.1 Sapajus apella
AAAAAAAAAAAAAAAAAAAAAAAAGATGTCACTGTTATGGTTTTAAATGCCCAAAGAACCATATCATTTCCCAATTAAAAAGTTTGTGTGTGATCTCTACTGCACAGACAAGGAAGTCCAAACTCTGTAGCAGAGCACATGAGGCCAATCAAGATCAAGATGATTAAGACTTTCAATGTCTCCCTTTTTCCCTCATTGCCCAGTACACTCTAATAACATAAGATTTAAAAGAATATTAGCCTACTGGGTTTTGCCATACATGACAGGTTCTTTCCAATTTTCTTGCCTCCTAACTGAACTCCCTGGTTCCACCTTTACCCCTGCTATAGCTTAAACTAAGAATGGCAATAAGGGAGATCAACTTAAATATGAGTTATAGCATGTCTTCCCTGTGCCAACATCTTACACCTTTCCATTTCTCTTACTGTGAAGTCAATGTTGTTACAAAGGTCTAAAGTGCTATGAGAAGTTACCTCTCACTGTTATTCTGACCTTATCTGGAATCAATCTCCCCTGTTCACTTGCTCCTCCTTGAAAATTAATAGATCTACCACAGGGTTTTTTTCTCTTGCTGTTCTCTCTCCTTGGAAGGCTCTTCCTCTAGATATCCTAATGTTCCTACACATCTTCCCTGTCTGCTCCAAAGGCCTCTTATCACAGAAACTTTTGCTGACCACCCTGTTAGCTCTGTCACAGATATATGTATGTTTATTATCTTCCTACCATCAGAATGAAAACTTCACGCAACTAATGACCTTATTTTATTTATACAGATCTACACTCTGTAAAAAGTTTCTAACACATAGCATGTGCCCAATACAGTTTTTTCAAATAAAAAAGGCTTTTTACCTGTTCATTTCCTGATGTCTTTCTTGCTAACTGCTGTTTGTTCCCCCAAAGTACAGCTTATATATCGCCTTCCCTGTGAAATCACCTCTATCCAACAGAGAGTTAACTATACTACCATCATATTTTTCTACCGTTTCTTTCTATATCTTGCTCCCTGTTGGTGGTGGGGGTGGGGGGTGGCAGGTGGGTGCATTGCTTCTGTTTCCCTTTGAGCCTCTGCAATAAGCTGAAGACTCTTGGAGGATATATGCTGTGTTTTATTTCTCTTTTGCCAAATATAAAGCATTTGGTGGCTATTTTTTAATTGCATGGGCTGATATGTGGATATGATTAAGGAGAAAACAGATTGTCTAAAATACCTACTTGACTGACCAAACTTGTAGCTGTTACCACGTCTCTTTTTTTCATAAAACAAAGAAAAACACAAAGAAGAAAAGAAGAATATAGACAGAAACTGCCTTACCAGGAACACGTATTCAGTACCACCCCCTGACTGAGAGCTTAAGACTTCCAAGGCAACCCAAAGTAGTGCCTCACATGGAAAGGTTAGGGACAATAGCTTTTGAGATTCTCTTTTTAAAGTGAACACCTGCATGAAAGGTGCTGCCCATTTATCTATCAACCCAAAGAAAAGAGGATTATCCTCAGAAACTGTCATGACTGTAATGAGAAGAACTCTGAACTGTCCTTGTATAATATTGAGGAATAGATGTTTAAACAATTCTTTGCTAAATGACTGAAGCTCCCTTATTTCAACCAAATCTGGGAGGGTAATGAAGAGTTACCTTGAAGGCTGGTAAAAACAGGCCTTGGAGCTCCCCTCCTAGGTCTGGGTTCTAGCCTCCATGTGAATGGGGAGGCACAGGATGATTTAATTATGCAGATGAAAAGGTACAAATGGAACTCTTAGAAAGCATGGCGACTTTTCCTGTGCTTGGAAACAAAAGAGTTTCTCAACTCCCCTAGAGTGTTGACACAGGAGGAACTGACATCTTAGTTATCACAATCCCACTGATTACTAATCTGTGGAGTTTACAAAGTATCTTCTTTTAATGAACATCTTGCTTCTTACTGTTTTCTTAATAACATTTAAGAGACAAAAACAAAATCTAAACACTACCAAAGTAATCTGCCTTCATTTTTATGCCATGTTGAATAGGATGGTGTCATGTTTTTCACTATACAAAGAGTTCAAGGGCAACCAATGAGGAGTTAATCCACTTACGTATTAGAGAGCTCCGTTATGAAGCTGGTGCCAGGAAATATAGCCAACTCCTAAGTTTTAGGCTTTTCCTGGTTTTGAAAGTGTATTTTATGTCACTAACATTAGTCTCACAATTTGGTGACATAACGTGCACATTCAAACCATGAAAAACCGGTATGGGGGTGGCTGAGAACTTTGGAATTGAAATAACTATAAACTTCATAAAAACTGAAAAAATAAAACAAAAAATAAGCAGCCCACACACACACAAAGTGGTTGCCCATTTGGCCTGTATGGAGGACTTACATGCAAAAATAAAGGTTATTAATTAGGAAAGATTTATCAAGCAAGTTTTCCTTAGGAAAGGAAGATAAGAGAGTTGTTTGTGTAAAAAATACCCTTGCCTGGTGCTGTTGCAGAGCCAGGTCATACATAGAAAAGAAACACGATTCACGTATCTGAGTTTGGGCTGGGAACAGGGGCCAGCAGATGGGAGAAGGTCTCCGAGCAAAGAAAAAAAAAGCTGCTTTAAAGTAATACTCTGTTCTGCTTCATCCTTCATAAAACAAATGCTAATTTTGTTTTTAAACTGCCAGTACACAGGGAAGTGATCTGAATCCTCTATACCTTTGAGAGATTTTCATGCTTTACATATTTCAATTCAACTTAAAATATTTTGCAATTGCCAAACCTCATATATAAAATATGTGCTTATCATTCAACTCAGGGTAACATTAGCACACTGAAAACGGCATTCTAATTAATAAATCAGAGCCTTAGCCACTGAAACATCATTCACACATATGAGATGGCAATAGAGAGAACCATTAAAAGTAGTAGCACGCTGTCACCCTTCCAGGAAATATGGAAATATGTCTTTTCGGGATTATTGGCCTACATTATTTATCAATGTTTGGCTTTAATATATGGATTTACTCAACATTGAATGAATATCATATTTCTCCTAGAAGATACAGCATTAATTTGTGATCTTGAACAAACTGTCAATAGGATAACAAGCCCACTAGGGGGGCATGCAATCAATAATTTGTATCCAGTGATTTCTTCCCTTAGGTTGTTTTAGAAAAATATTGCATTTTCACTTTCACTCTTGCTCATACGTACAAAACTAGCAAACACAAAACTTACAAAAAATTGAACAAAACACAAAATACTTTTGGTCTGGCAAGATTACATTACAAAAAGCAAGCTATTAATACTTTTACCAATATATTAGAACTTGGCAGCCAATTCTTGTTCCATCTCAAAACCAACAAACATACATAAAATGATAAAGCAAACAAAAATACTGGTTCTTAGAGAAATCATTGAAAATATAGTCATATCCCTAAAACCACTAGGTTATATTATGGAAAGGAAACACAAAAAAAGTGCTGATGTAAGCGTCACTTCCTTCTACCTTCATTCTTACCTTCTCCTCCTGTCTTCTCCCCATACCTCTAGGCTGGGACTTTTATTTTTCTGGTCTTATGCTTTATCATAAACCACAATTCTTTCACCAATGTGTATGTTCCTCAGATAGATGATGTTCTTGTTACCATGGTTGAGCTCCCAAGCCTGGATGCCCAGCCTGAAGTTAAATTTTTTTTTTTTAAATTTTGTGGGTAGAATGAATTTTTTTTTATGGGGTATGTGAGATGTTTTGATATTTTCATCTGGAACTAGATGAAGTCAAGGCATATATACAACAAAAAGGTCACAGTGATTACAGAGTCTTTACTTATTAAGAGAGACTAGGGAACACAGTTTCAACTAGCGTCTCAAAAATATGGCTGTCCTACATTCTCTCACCCGTACTCCTAGTCTAGGCATCAAGAATCACAGGAGGAAGACCTGACTTGGAAGGGTAAGGTAGCTTCATATTGGATTCCCCCTTACAAACAAAATACAAACAAATACAAACCAAACACAATACAAACAAATATAAAATACTCCAAATACAAACAAACCAGCAGAAGACGTGTCACGCAAGTAGACAATACAGGATCTACAACCTTTGACAACTGATGTAAGCCAATAGAGAAATGTGGAAGAGTGAGTGCCAGTGTTGGAATCTCATCTCACCAGCATAAAATTTGATTCTCCTCATGTAAAGTAATGAGTAATGGTATCAGCCTCTTCCCTAGTACTTACCCTGGAGAGTAGGAAGGGCCAGGGAAAACTACTGTTGTATAGGTTTAGAGCTGAATGAAGTGAAAGATTAAGAATGATTTTCTCAAATTTACTGGGCTGTCTACCTTCTTATTACCTTGACATAAATGTATTTGTTACTATGTAGTTACTTCCAACTTGAATTTGACCACAAAGAGGTTAAAGACACACTCAAAGAGTCAGCAAGATCCCTGCTGCACCAGGTTAAACCTAAACAATATTGAGACAAGACTTCTGACTATTGTGTAACTTCTATAACACACACATGCAAATGTATATACACAGAGTAGTTACTTTGTAAGCTTTTTTTTTTTTTTTTAAGGAATCAGTGTCTTTTTACTTTCAGTCAGTTTATGTTATAAGCAACAAAGAATCACTGAACTTTATTCCAATGAGAATCCATGAAAATTAATTCCAGGAAAAGAGGAATACTCTGGACTAATGCACAGCAGACACCACAGTGAAGTGGAACTACAAGAAGGCATTGCAGCAGAGAGACTGTAGGTCTTCATTCCCGTCCAATGCCTTTCCAAGTGTGGTCCCTGGGTCAGCAGCATCAGCCTCACCTTGGAACTTACCTTCCAGCGGATATTGATCCACTGCCCTCTCAGGTTTGAAAATTACTGCTCTAGTTCATTGCCATTATTCATATAACTCAGCTATTTTCTATAGATTTGCTTCTCGCTGTCTTGAGAGAAGTTGCATTTTTATGATGATTGGGGCTATATAAGGTCAAGGGGAAAATGAATGTATGTTAGTCTATCTAAACCAGAGAGTTGGACATTTCCAAGATCACAAAGGTGTAATGCAGAAAGTCTAAGGAAATGCTTCAAAAGAAGATATGGTTTTTCGATCACTCTCTCTCTAAACACTGGATAATTGAGAGTTTACAATAATCTAACAGTGTGAGCCATGTATCCTTCTAACAGAAAGTCTCACTTCCTCCGCTACAGAGAGCTGTCTCCAAGAGAGGAGCTGCCTTTGATATACAGGGCGGATTGTCCCTAGGGGAAAAATACATTTGACAGACACATATTTCAGAAGTGTTTTGCAGGTAAAATTTTCATCCATAAAATCTTATTAACATTTCAAATATGCGACCCTCCAGAATTCAAAGATGTAGTCTCTGGAGATATTTTCCCTCCTTGTAGAGAGCAATATTTTTCTAGGGCAGAGACAACATGATTTTCTCCAAATGCTTTAGCCGCTCCCTTACTTCCTTTTAAAAGCAAATCTGTAGCAAGCTGAGGGTTTCTGACATAGGGTGATGATAAGAGGAGGCCAAAGGAGGAAGGGAAAAGTTGTTTTCAGTATTACAACTTCTATCTAAATGACAAAAAATACAGTGCTCACCCCAAGATCTGCATAGGATCATTGAGAAAGCTTGTAAATAATCATAATTAGGATGAAACAGACCAGAGTCCTAGCAAACCTTCAGCTCTACACAGCCTTGCTGTTCAACCTTCAAAATTGCTCATCTTGGCCAGATGCAGTGGTTCATGCTTGTAATCCCAGCACTTTGGGAGGCCTAGGTGGGCGAATCACGAGGTCAAGAGTTCAAGACCAGCCTGACCAACATGGTGAAAACCCATCTCTATTAAAAACACAAAAATTATCCAGATGTGGTGGCACGTACCTGTAATCTCAGCTACTCAGGAGGCTGAGGCAGGAGAATCACTTAAATCCATGAGGCAGAGGTTGTAGTGAGCCAAGATTGCACCATTGCACTCCAGCCTGTGCAATAGAGCGAGACTCCATCTCCCCATCACAAAAGAAAAATTGTTCATTTCATTTCGTAACCCTATAAATGACAGATAAATCTGGCATGGCATTGCTTCATAATGTATATAAAGCAATCAAAAAGAGTGTGGTTACCAACAACTAATATCCAGAAAGTTAACAGGATTAGGAAGAATATAACCTAGGTATGGGCAATTTGAGCTTTTTAGGTAGGTCCCAGAACCCACAACATGAAGGCAGCTACTCCACTGTTGCATACGTGACTGTGTTGTATATCTCAATGCCAATTTCAGTCATTAGTTTTAATATGCATTTTTTTGTTTGGTTAATATTTCTCATGTCTATTATGATGTGCCTATGTTTTTATTAGACTGAATTCAGGAGAAGCAAAATGAACATATTCAAGTTTAGTTATATAAACACAGATGGAATTTATTACTAAAATACTATACCCTTCTTTATTCTAAGTATTTATTCCAATACCAAATATTCCCTTTCTTGAGGTGTCTGATGTCACTATTTGCTGAGAAGGCAAAATTGCTTAGGTAGCCCACGCTAATAGAAATGATCATTTTGGCTGCTATTCACAGAGTCCCCACCATGTGCCAAATACTGCCAAGAAATTGTCATTCATCCCTGCTAATCCTAATAAACATGTAATTATTATTATCTCTGATAATATCTATTGGTCTCCAGCTCTACATGTCTACTAGCTTGTGTGTCCAGCAACCTTCCTTCACTGCATAACTATTTACACTAAGCCTTTAGAGGTGTTAAACACTATTTGAAGTCTTACTCTTGTTCTACACGTATCTCTAGAAATTACAACAGGATAATGGAGAGCAAATGAGTAATGCTATCTAGAAATTACAATAGGGTAATGGAGAGTAAATGAGTAGCTACTTTAGAGAAGTAGTCAGAGAAAGAGTCTTTAGAAAGATGAGATACAAGCTGAGACCTAAATATCTAGGAAGAACCAGTTATGCAAAAGACAGAGGGCCTTTCAAACAAAGAGAACAGCTAGGTTAATTACACTAAAGTAGAAACACCTTTTTGGATATAAAATTAACATCTAAGTTACATACAAAATAGATTAATCTTTATTCACTTTTCAAATTTTTATTTTTGTAATTGACAGATTGTCATTATACATATTTATGAGGTACAATTTTATATCTTGATACATATATATTGTATAATGATCAAATCAGAATATTTATCACTTATCATATATTTATCATTTCTTTGTGGTGAAGATATTTAAAAGGCTCTCTTCTTGCCATATCATAACAATACCTGACTGTTAAATATCATCACCTCCACTGTGCAATAAATCACCAGAATTTATTCTTTCGTTCTAATTGTAACTTTCTACCGATTTGATCCCACTGACTATCCAACTATGCTCCCATCCTCTTCTTCCCTTTACTTATCCCCAGGCTCTGGTAACCTGGTGCTGTCTACTGTCTGCTTCTATGATATCAACTCTTTTTTTTTCCTTTTTAAGATTCTACATATGAGTGAGAGCATGTAGTATTTGTCTTTCTGTGTCTGGCTTACGTCATTTAATATGATGTCTTTCTGGCTCATCCATGTTGTTACAAATAACAGAATTTCATTCTTTTAACAGTTGAATACTATTCCATTGTGTGTATAAAACCACATTTTTTGTGTGTGTTTATATGTTGTTAGACATTTTGGGTGATTTTATATTTGGTTATTGTAAGTAAGTAGCATGGCAAAAACATGAAAGTGCAGATATCTCCTTGACATATTTATTTTATTCATTTATATAAATATCTAGTAGTAGAACTGTGGATCATCATAGTTCCAATTTTTAATGTTTGGAGGAATCTCCATACCAATTTTTTCTAAAGGCTGTAGTAGTTTATGATCCCACTAACAGTGTGTACATGTTCCCTTTTCTCCACATTCTCACCAATACTTGTTTCATTTTGCCTTTTAGAGTACAGCCATTCTAACTTGAATGAGGTGTTATCTCATTATAGTTTTGATGTGCATTTCTCTGATGATTAGTGATGTTAAGCATTTTTTCATGTACCTGTTGGCCATTTGAATGTCTGTCTTCAGAGAAATATCTGTTCAAATCTTTTGCCCATTTTTTTTCTATTTCATTTTTTATTTTTTGAGACAGAGTCTAGCTCTGTCACCCAGGCTGGAGTGCACTGGCATGGTCTCGACTCACTGCAACCTCCACCTCCCAGATTCAAGCGATCCTCCTACTTCATCCTCCCAAGTAGCTGGGACTACGGGGATACACCATCATGCCCAGCTAATTTTTGTAGTTTTAATAGAGACAGGGTTTCACCATGTTACCCTGGCTGGTCTCGAACTCCTGGCTCAAGCGATCCACCTGCCTTGGCTTCCAATGTGGGAGCATGAGCCACCACATCCAGCCTTTTGCTTTTCCACTCTTGAGTTGTTTTAAGTTCTCTATATCTTCTGGATTCTAAACCCTCTTCAGATTTACAGTTTGCAATTATTTTCTCCCATTCTGTAGGCTGTCTCTTCACTCTGTTCACTGTTTCATTTGTTCTGCAAATAGCTTTTTAGTATGAGGTAGTCCCACTTGTCTGTATTTGTTTTTTGCCTATGACTTTGAGGTCTTGTTTAACAAACTCTTGCCCAGCCCAGTGTTGTAAAGTCCTTTCCCTATGTTTTCTTATAGTGGTTTCATAGTTTTGGATTTTATATGTAAGTCTTTAATCTATTTTGAGTTTGTATTTTTACATGGGGAGGTAGGGGTCTAGTCATTCTTCTGCATATGGATATCCAATGTCTTCAGCACTATTTACTGAAGAGACTGTCTTTTTTCCAATATGTGTTCCTGGCCTCTTTTTAAAATTCAAAAATCAATTGGCCATAGGTGGGTAGATTTATAGTATTTCTAGGCTCTCTATTCTGTTATATTGGTCTATGTATCCATTTCTACGTCAGTATCATGCTGTTTTGGTTACTAAAGCTTTGTAGTACATTTTGAAGTCAGGTAGTGTGATGCTTCCAACTTTGTTCTTTTTGTTCAGAATTGCTTCAGCTATTTGGGATTGTTTGTAGCTCTGTAAAAATTTTAGCAGTATTTTTCTCTATTTCTGTGAAGGCTATCATTGATATTTTGATAGAGACTGCATTAACTCTGTTTTGTTAGGAAGCCATCTTAACAATCTGTGAGCTGGCATATATTTCCATTTATTTGTGTTTCCTCAATTTCTTTAATCAGTGTTTTACAGTTTTCAGTATAGATATCTCTCATCTCCTTTCTACAGTTTATTCCTAGTGGGTTTTTCTGTGGCTATTGTAAATGAAATTATTTTCTTTTTCAGATAGTTTACCATTTGCATATGGAAATCCTACTGATTTTTGTATCCTGTAACTTTACTAAATTTATTAGTTCTTACAGATTTTTTTTTTTTCAGATGGAGTCTCACTCTGTTGCCCAGGCTGTAGTTTAGTGTAGGGCTATCTCGGATCACTACAATCTCAGTCTCTCAGGTTCAAGCAATTCTCCTGCCTCAGTCTCCTGAGTAGCCAAGATTACAGGCACCTGACCATCATGCCAGGATAATTTTTTGTATTTTTAGTAGAGATGAGGATACACTATGTTGGCCACACTGGTCTCCAACTCCTGACCTCAAGTGATCTGCCCCCTCAGCCTTTTAAAGTGCTGGGATTACAGGCATAAACCACCATGCCTGGCCAGGTCATACAGGTTTCTGATGAAGTCTTTGGAATTTCCTACGTATAAATTTATGTCATATGCAAATAGGAACAATGTAACTTTGTCTTCTCTGATTTGGATACTTTTTATTTACTTATTTAATTTTTCTGGCTAAGACTTCTAGTACTAAGTGGGCATCCTTGTTTTGTTCCTGATCTTACAGTTTTCAGTATAAAGAGCATTCATCTCCTTGGTTAAGGAGCTTTTCCTCATTCAGTATGATTTTGGCTGTGGGTTTGTCATAAATGACCTTTATTGTGTTGAGGCATATATCTTTTAGAACTAATTTTTTCAGAGTTTTTATTATGAAGGGATATTGAACTTGTCAATGATTTTTCTGCATTTATTCAAATGATCATATAGGTGCTTTTGTTATTGCTAATGTGAAGTATCACATTTATTGATTATCATGTGTAGAACGATCTTTGAATCCCTGGGTGAAACTTACTCGATCATAGTAAATAATCTCTGTGATGTGCTATTGAATTTGATTTGCTAGCACATCAAATGGGATATTGGCTTGTTATTTTCTTTTGCTTGTTGTTGCTTTGTCTAGTTTTGGAATTAAGGTAATGCTGATCTCATAAAATGAGCTTGAAATTATCCCTTCCTTTTCAATTTTCAGGACTATTTTGAGTAGAATTGGTATTAGTTCTTTAAGTGTTTTGTAGGTTTCAACAGTGAAGCCATTGTGTCCTCAACTTTTTGTCTAATGAAAGACTTTTTATTGCTTATTTAATTTCCTCACTCATTGTTCTTCTGTTCAGATTTTCTATTCATATTTTAATCTTGATGGATTTTATTTGTCTAGAAATTTACCTATTTCTCCTGTGTTCTCAAATTTATTGGTATGTGTATGTTCATACTAGTCTCTTATGATCCTTTGTATTTTTGTGATATCAGTTGTAATGTCTCCTTTTTTATCTGGTATTATTCGTCTTATCTTTTTTGTTGTTAGTCTACCTGTTTATCAATTTTGTTTATTCTCAAAAAAAAACCCAACTGTTTTGCTGATCTTTTGAATTGTTTTTTAAAGTCTCTTTCCTTTATTTCTGCTCTGAGCTTTATTATTTCCTTCCTTCTACCAACTTTCAGTTTAGTTTGTACTCGTTTTTCTCATTCCTTGATGTGCATGGTTAGGCTGTTTTTTAAGAAACTTTCTGCTTCTTTGATGTAGGTATTTACTGCTGTTAGCTTTCCTTTTAGAGCTTCTTTTGCTGTGTTATATAGGTTTTGGCAAGATGTGTTTCCATTTTCATTTGTCTCAAGAAATTACTTCATTTGCCTTTTAATTTCTTTTTTTTTTTTTTTTTTGTTTTTTTGTGTATTTGTTATTTTTTGAGACGGAGTTTCGCTCTTGTTACCCAGGCTGGAGTGCAATGGCGCGATCTCGGCTCACCGCAACCTCCGCCTCCTGGGTTCAGGCAATTCTCCTGCCTCAGCCTCCTGAGTAGCTGGGATTACAGACACGTGCCACCATGCCCAGCTAATTTTTTGTAGTTTTTTTAGAGACGGGGTTTCACCATGTTGACCAGGATGGTCTCGATCTCTTGACCTCGTGATCCACCCGCCTCGGCCTCCCAAAGTGCTGGGATTACAGGCTTGAGCCACCGCGCCCGGCCTTGACCTATTGGTTATATAGAAACATATTATTTAATTTCTGTGTATTTGTAAGGTTTCTAAAGCTTTTTGTTGTTGCTCACTGATAGTTTTAGGACTCTGTGGTCTGAAAAGTTGCTTGATATGAACTCCATCTTCTTAAAGGCAGCTGTGCAAACTCCCAGCTAAATCTCTAGACCGGATTTAGGGGTTGAAGGGCCCTTTTGTAGCAAGGATTCCTGGCATTTTTGGTGGCAAATCAGGACTGTTGGGAATCTCCAGCTTACTTTTCCTGCATATGAAGAGGTCCTCCCTGACTTTGAGCTGATCCTTTTGAGGCAGAAAGCGTGGCAGAGGCAAGATACCTCACTCCCCTGTCATATACATATATATATATATATGTATATATATATATATATGCTATATATATATAGCATATATAGTATATATGCTATACTGGGTTTCCATATTCCATAGAGATTTTACACTTCTCATGGTGCTCTCCAACATACAACTGCAGTCACTCCATTTGAAATATAGTTGTAATAATAAAGAAAGGGAGAATAATCAAATAGTTGCAATAAAAAATGATAAAGGGGATATCACCAGTGATCCCACAGAAATACAAACTACCATCAGAGATTACTACAAATAGCTCTACTCACATAAACCAGTAAACCAGGAAGAAATGAATACATTCCTAGACATATGTAATCTACCAAGACTAAACCAGGGTGAAATTGAAACCCTGAATAGACCAATAACAAGGGCTGAAGTAGAGGAAGCAATCAATAGCCTACCAACCAAAAAAAGTCCAGGTCCAGATGGGTTCACAGCTGAATTCTACCAGACATACAAAGAGGAGCTGGTTCCATTGCTTCTGAAACTGTATCAAACAATACAAAAGGAGGGACTCCTCCTTAACTCATTTTATGAGACCAACATCATCCTGATACCAAAACCAGGCAGAGACTCAAATAAAAAAGAAAACTTCAGGCCAATATCCATGATGAATATTGATGCAAAAATCTTCAATAAAGTACTGGCAAACTGATTGCAACAGCACATCGAGAAGCTTATCCATCATGACCAAGTAGGCATCATCCCGGGGATGCAAGCCTGGTTCAACATACGCAAGTCTGTAAACGTAATCCATCACATAAACGGAACCAAAGACAAAATCCACATGATAATCTCAATAGATGCAGAGAAGGCCTTTGATAAAATTCAACCACCCTTCATGCTAAAAACTCTTAATAAACTAGGTATTGATGGAACATATCATAAAATGATAAAACCTATATATGACAAACCTACAGCCAACATCATACTGAATGGGCAAAAGTTGGAAGCATTCCCTTGGAAATCAGGCACGAGACAAGGATGCCCTCTCTCACCACTCCTATTCAACATAGTATTTATTGGAAGTTCTAGCCAGAGCAATCAGGCAAGAAAAAGCAATAAAGGGTATTCAAATTAGGAAAGAAGGAAGTCAAACTGTCTTTATTTGCAGATGACATGATTGTATATCTAGAAGACCCTATAGTCTCAGCCCCAAATCTTCTCAAACTGATAAGCAACTTCAGCAAAGTCTCAGGATACAAAGTCAATGTGCAAAAATCACAAGCATTCCTATATGCCCATAGCAGACAGAGAGCGAAATCAAGAGCAAACTCCCATTCACAACTGCTACAGAGAGAATAAAATACCTAGGAGTACAACTAACAAAGGATGTAAAGGACCTCTTCAAGGAGAACTACAAACCACTGCTCAACAAAATAAGAGAGGACACAAACAGATGGAGAAACATTCCATGCCCATGGTTAGGAAGAATCAATATCGTGAAAATGGCCATACTGCCAAAAGTAATCTATAGATTCAATGCTATCCCTATCGAGCTACCATGACCTTCTTCACAAAATTGGAAAAAAAACACTTTAAACTTCATATGGAATCACAAAAGACCCCGCATAGCCAAGACAAGCCTAAGCAAAAAGAACAAAGCCAAAGGCATCACACTGCCAGACTTCAAACTACACTACAAGGCTACAGTAATCAAAACAGCATGTTACGGGTACCAAACAGAGACATAGACCAATGGAACAGAACAGAGGCCTCGGAGGCAATGCCACACATTTACAACAATCTGATCTTTGACAAACCTGGCAAAAACAAGCAATGGGGAAAGGACTCCATGTTTAATAAATGGTGTTGGGAAAACTGTCTAGCAATGCGCAGAAAGCAGGAACTGGACCCCTACCTGTCACCTTACACAAAAATTAACTCAAGATAGATCAAAGATTTAAATATAAAACCTAACACCATAAAAACACTAGAAGAAAACGCAGGCAAAACCATCCAGGACATAGGCATAGGCAAGGATTTCATGACTAAAACACCAAAAGCAATGGTAACAAAAGCCAAGATAGACAAATGGGATCTAATTAAACTCCAGAACTTCTGTATAGCAAAAGAAACCATCATTAGAGCGAATCAGCAACCAACAGAATGGGAAAAAAATTTGCAATCTACCCATCTGACAAAGGGCCAATATCCAGAATCTACGAAGAACTAAAACAGATATACAAGAAAAAAACAAACAACCCCATTCAAAAGTGGGCTAAGGATACGAACAGACACTTTTCAAAAGAAGACATATATGAGGCCAACAAACATATGAAAAAATGCTCATCATCACTGGTCACTGGAGAAATGTAAATCAGAAGCACACTGAGATATCATCTCACACCAGTTAGAATGGTGATCATTAAAAAATCTGGAGACAACAGATGCTGGAGAGGATGTGGAGAAATAGGAACACTCTTACACAGTTGGTAGGAGGTAAATTAGTTTAGCCATTGTGGAAGACAGTGTGGCAATTTCTCAAGGATCTAGAAATAGAAATTCCATTTGACCCAGCAATCCCATTCCTGGGTATATACCCAAAGAACTATAAATTTTTCTACTATAAAGATATATGCACATGTATGTTCATTGCAGCCCTGTGTACAATGGCAAAGACCTGGAACCAACCCAAATGCCCATCAATGATAGACTGGACAAAGAAAATGTGGTACATATACACCATGGAATACTATGCAGTCATAAAAAACGATGAGTTCGTGTCCTTTGCAGGGTGTTGGATGAATCTGGAAACTATCATTCTCAGCAAAATGACACAAGTACAGAAAGCCAAACACCATATGTTCTCATTCATAGGTGGGTGTTGAACAATGAGAACATGTGGACTCAGGGAGAGGAGCATCACACACTGGGGGCAGTTGCATGGTGGGGTAGGGGAGAGACAGAGGGGAATGGGGAGGGAGGGGAAGGTGAGAAGGGATAACATGGGGAGAAATGCCAGATATAGTATGCACCTAAAGTAAAATAAACACATTAAAAAAAATAAATATAGTGGTTTATTTTTGTTTTGGGTCCCTTTTTGTTGGGGGAAATAAGTACCAGGTAACTCTAGTCAACCGTCTTGCTGGTATCACTCTTAAGATATATTAAAACTTTTTCCCACTAATTTTTACCAAATTGCTTTTTTCTCAGTCTTCACATCTCAGTAATAGCAGCAGCATCAACCCTACATATGAAAGGCAACTTATCTCCCAATGCAAAAGAAATAGCAATTTTGGCCAGGCACAGTGGCTCAGGCCTGTAATACCAGCACTTTGGGAGGCCCAGTTGGAGGATCACTTGAAGTCAGGAGTTCAAGACCAGTCTGGCCAGCATTGTGAAACCTCATCTCTACTAAAAACACAAAAATTAGCTGAGCATGGTGGCAGATTCCTATAATCCCAGCTACTTAAATGCTCAGGCAGGAGAATTCCTTGAACCCAGGAGGCAGAGGTTGTAGTGAGCTGAGATCACTCTACTGACTCCAGCCTGGGAAACAGACCAAGACTCTTAACAACAACAACAACAACAACAAAATGATCAATTTTTATCTCCTTTCTCAGCTCCCACAGCTAATGCTTTGACAAGGTTGTTGGTTGTAACTCTAAAATTTACCTAAAGTTTACTACTCTTTATCTCCAATAAAGTATTATAATTTTTACCATAAGAGGTATGCTGACCAGATGTTCTTCAGTGAGTGATTAGGTAAATAAATTTTCATTCATCCATACCATAAACTACTATTCAGCAATAATAATAATAAAAAAAAGACGCTATTGATATACCCCCAAATTTCGATTAATCTCCAGAAATTTATGCTGAATGAAAAAGGCCAAACTCAATGGTAGCATGCTATATGACTGTATTTATATAACATCATGAAGTAACAAAATTATAGGGATAGAGAAAAGAGTAATGATTTCCAGCAGTTACAAAGGAAAGGTAGAGACAAGAGGGGTAGTGTGTCTGGCTATGAAAGGGCAATAAAACTGATATTCTTAATCATGAAAATGTTCTGTCTCTTGACTCTTTTCCTCTAACATCTGGGATGTGACATTATAATTTTTAAGACATTAGCATCAGGTGAAACTTACTAAGGACTACATAGAATCTTTCTGTGTTATTTCTTATAATTGTAAGTGAAAATGAAGTTATTTCAAAACAAAAATATGGTCCTTTATCATTAATTGTAGAGTGTAATCTTTAACATTAAATCAAGTGACTATGTATGTTTTTTGTTTCTGGCCTCTATTTTGTATTGTTTGTCCATCAGTCTTGTGCTAACACCACAGAGTTTTAATTATTTTTATTTTTAAAAAAAGACTCACTGGTAGTGTATGGCCTTCAATATGGTTCTTTATTAACATGGTGTTATCTATATTTGCCCTTTGCAGATTCCCACATATTTTGGAATCAGCTTTACATTTTTTACAAATAAAAAAATTTGCTGTAATTTTTATTGTGATTTTATTGAATCTTTAGATCAATTTCAAGATAAATTGACAATTTGACTATATTAAGTGTTATAATCCATTAGAATAAGCCTTGTTAATATAATTTAATTTTCTTTAAGGAGGCTATAAACATCTTTTATTAAGTTCAAGCCTGTGTATTCTCTTTTTACTGTTATAAATTTTATTTTGTTTCCACTATAAAATATTTATGTTTATATATTGTTATGTATCATATATCATAACATAATACAATGATGGTCACATAAGATTATAAAACTATTTTTTTGTACCTTTTCTCCATTTAGAGATGTGTATATACAAAAATACCATTTTGTTACAGTTGTCTACAGTATTTAGTACAGTAACATGCTGTACAGGTTTGTAGCCTAGGAGCAATAGGCTGTACCATATAACATAGGCGTGTAGTAAGTTATGCCATTTAGGTTTGTATAAGTACACTGTATGATATTGCCACAACAGTAAACTTGCCAAGCACATTTTTCAGACTGTATGTCTGTTATTAAGCAACATATGTCTACATTACCCTGCTATAGAGTGGCCTTGCTAAATCTGCATACATATTACTGAATTTATCTGCATATAAATGGTATTTTAAATGAATAATATTACTTTTATTTTTAATTTATCAACATGTTGTTTCTTTTTCTTGTCCTAATGCATTGGCTGGAAATTTTCATTGTTGCTATACTAACAATGAGCAAAAGCTGGGTAAACTGCACACATATTCTTTTTCCTCAAACCTATCAGATACCTAAAATTGCAGAGCAAACATACAACCTGAAATCCAAAGATAAAGAGTCTCTTTCTCTCCCACCAAGATAGATAGGACAGGTGTTTCTGAAACCTGTGGCAGAGTACGAGAAGAAGTAGCCATCATACAAGCTAGTAAGAAGCAATCAGTGAAAAGATAGGTGTAGCTGAATGCGACGGAGAGAATGAATCCAAGCTGGAAAGCACTCTTCAGGATATTATCCAGGAGAACTTCCTCAACGTAGCCAGGCAGGCCAACATTCAAGTCCAGGAAATACAGAGAATACCACAAAGATATGCCTCAAAGAAAACAACCCCAAGGCACATAATCATCAGATTCACCAGGGTCGAAATGAAGGAAAAAAATGCTAAGGACAGCCAGAGAGAAAGGTCAGGTAACCCACAAAGGGAAGCCCATCAGACTCACAGCAGATCTCTCAGCAGAAACCCTACAAGCCAGAAGAGAGTGGGGGCCAATATTCAACATCCTTAAAGAAAAGAACTTTCAACCTAGAATTTCATATCCAGCCAAACTAAGCTTCATAAGCTAAGGAGAAATAAAATCCTTTATGAACAAGCAATTGCTGAGAGATTTCATCACCAGCAGGCCTGCCTTAAAAGAGCTCCTGAAAGAAGCACTAAACATGGAAAGAACAACCAGTACCAGCCACTCCAAAAATGTACCAAATAAAGATCATTGACACAATGAAGAAACTGTGTCAACTAATGGGCAAAACAACAAGCTAGCATCAAAATGGCAGGATCAAATTCACACATAACAATATTAACCTTAAATGTAAATGGGCTAAATGCCCCAATCAAAAGACACAGACTAGCAAATTGGATAAAAAGTCAAGACCCATTGGATTGCGTGTGCTGTATTCAGGAAACCCATCTCACATGCAAGAACACACATAGGCTCAAAATAAAGGGATGGAGGAAGATTTACCAAGCAAATGGAGAGCAAAAAAAAAGCAGGAGTTGCAATCCTAATCTCTGGTAAATGGACTTTAAGCCAACAAAGATCAAAAGAAACAAAGAAGGGCATTACATAATGGTAAAAGGATCAGTGCAACAAGAAGAGCTAACTATCCTAAATATATATGCATCCAATGCAGGAGCACCCAGATATACAAAGCAAGTTCTTAATGATCTACAAAGAAACTTAGACTCCCACACAATAATAGTGGGAGACTAACACTCCGCTGTCAATATTAGACAAATTAACGAGACAGAAAATTAACCAGGATATCCAGGACTTGAACTCACACCTGGAACAAGTGGATCGAATAGACATCTACAGAACTCTCTACCCCAAATCCACAGAATTTACATTCTTCTCAGCACCACATGGCACCTACTCTAAAACTGACCACATAATTGGATGTAAATCACTCCTCAGCAAATGCAAATGAACAGAAATAATAACAGTCTCTCAGACCACAATGCAATTAAATTAGAACTCAGGATTAAGAAACTAACTCAGAACTGCACAACTTCATGTAAACCGAACAACTGGCTCCTGAATGTCGACTGGGTAAACAATGAAATGAAGGCAGAAATAAAGATGTTCTTTGAAACCAACGAGAACGAAGACACAATGTACTAGAATCTCTGGGACACATTCAAAGCAGTGTCTAGAGGGAAATTTATAGCAATAAATGCCCACATAAGAAGTGAGGAAAGATCTAAAATTGACATCCTATCATCAAAATTGAAAGAACTAGAGGAACAAGATCAAAAAAACTCAAAAGCTAACAGAAGACGAGAAATAACTAAGATCAGAGCAGAGCTGAAGGAGATAGAGACACAAAAAAACCTTTCAAAAAATAAATAGATCCAAGAGCTGGTTCTTTGAGAAGATCAACAAAATAGACCTCTAGGCAGATTAATAAAATAGAAAAGAGAATAATTGAATAGATGCAATAAAAAATGACAAAGAGGATATCACTACTGATTCCACAGAAATACAAACTACCATCAGAGATTACTACAAACAACTTTATGCACATAAACCAGTAAACCTGGAAGAAATGGATACATTCCTGGACACTTGCACCCTCTGAAGCCTAAACCAGGAAGAAATTGAAACCCTGAATAGACCAATAACAAGTTGAGGCAGCAATTAAAAGCCTACCACCAAAAAAAAGCCCAGGTCCGGATGGGTTCACAGCCGAATTCTACCAGATGTACAAAGAGGAGCTAGTACCACTCCTCCTGAGGTTATTCCAAACAATACAAAAAGAGAGAATCCTTCCCAAATCATTTTATGAGACCAATATCATCCTGAAGCCAAATATTAACAATTTTTTAAAGGATGAGTATGGACTGGTATGACAAAAAATTCATATTTACTTGCAGGCTTTTTTTTAAAGGACCTCCACCTGGTACATATGAGAAGGACTCAGGGCAGGGCAGAAGGCTGAATAGAGACTCCATCAGTGGTGCAGGTATAAAGAAGAAAATTTTTTGCCATGGCAGGAAATAGAGGCAGTAAAGGGTCCTGATCCTAGGATCTTATGCCAGTGCAATTAAAGCCTTCTACTAATAGGTCTGGTGCAGTAAATCTTCAAGCACATGGCCTGACACAGCTATATGGGGCAGAGATTGGCTACTACAGGAGAAGATGAAGGAATGCTAAGAATGTTCTATCCCCAAGACCTGAGCAAACAGGGGTTAAGACTGAGATTGAACCCAGAAAACAGAAGACATCTCCTTGCTGCTTCTGGATACCAGGCTTGCAAAAATTACCCATCACAAATAGAAACATTCTAACAAAGGAGAAAGCAAGTGCATAGCAAGGAACCTCCTCTATAACATGAACTTTCAGAAGTCACAGAACAACTATTGATAGCTCTCTAATACTGAGAAAAACTGTCATTAAAGCCACCCCACACCCAAAGTCCAAAGCATTTTTAGAGGAATTTGAAGTGGATTAATGCCCAAGTATAAATAATATTTACTTTGATTTCTTCTGTTTTAGGCAAGATGTCTTGGTTTCAACAAAATTTGAAGATATAAAAGAAATCAGGTAAAATCAAGTCATTATCATGAGACCAAGGAATCAACAGAACTAGAGTCAGAGTCAGAGGTTATTCAGGTGTTGGAATCATAACACAGGGATTTAAAAACTGCAATGATTTATTTGTTAAAGAATCCAGTTCAAAAAGAAGATAACATGTATAAACAGAAGAGAAATTCTGGCCAAAAAATGGAAATTACACAAATACACAAAGAGAAATAAAAAACAGAAAAATTAACATAAAATAATGGAGCAGAACATGCGAATAATGGGACTCGCTTATCAGTGCTCAGACATCTGCCCACTCTGTGTGAGCTCTGGGAATTTTTCAGCTATGACTCACTGGTCTTCTTTATCTAGATGTTTGGAGTTTCATTTTATATATGGTACCATGGTACCAAGCAAGACACCCCTATGTAGATCTTTGGAGTTCTTCTCTTTTGTGTATTTCCCTCCTTTTCAAATATCTGTCCTGTGACTTCCAAAACTCTCAGTCTCCTTGATCTTAGTTCTCTATGTGCTTAACTAAGTGAGCCAATAGGGCCTTGTTTTGATTTCCTTTACTGTCAGGAGAACAGGACCATGTTTGTTTCTCTTTTCTTGAGGTGTACCATCCTGTAATCCAGTATCTACAAGCATTTGCTTTATGTATTTTGTTTGCCTCTCTGTTTGTTTAAGGTGGGAGGTTAAGTCCAGCTTTTGTTATTCCAAGATTTCTAGAAATAGAAGTTCATATTATATTATCATGTTTGAAGTTATATCGTTCAATTCCTAAATTTCTAATCAGATTAAATATTATGCTGGAGATTAAAAGCGCTAGAAAAGAAGTCAGGAGTCCTGGGATATAGTCATGACTTCCTGCATATGGCTAGCTCCATTACTTTGAGCAAATGTGATGCCTCTTTATAAGTTGTCTCATCTATAAGTTGAGAAAGTTATACTTAATTGTCTCTAAAACTCTCCCAGTGCTAGCGTTCTGCATCTGTGGAAAAGAACTATTTGCAAAATCTCCAAGTGTATAGATTGGCCTTTTTGTGGTTGACCTGAAAGCTGATTTTCAACATCACTCTTTAGAGCAAGACAAAAGAATAGGCTCCCAAATTGCTCTGCTGCAACTCCTGCTCCCACTAATAGGAATTACACACAAGCATCTCAGAGATAATGGAGCCGTCAATCTCTTTTATGAACCATGACAGGTTTCCCAGAAATGGTAGATTTCAAAGTAAACATCCAGCATATCAGCATAGAGTCAGCAAGGTTCAGTTCAAAACCTTTTATACCACTTCCCCTCTTCCTCTACAGAACGAAAATATCCGTGAAATTCATCTACCTCTTAGGCACCTGATGGCTGTCTTTGTTGAGATGGAGGTAACAGCTGAATAAGAGGGTAGTTAGGCTAGAAATAAAATCCAAATGATTGAAAACCTTTTTCCTTGATTTCAGATTAATAAGATAATTGTGGATTAAACAACTCACTCTATACTTTTGAAGTCACGGCAAAGGTATTTAAGTGTTTCTGTTGATCTTCAGAGCAGTTCCTGAGATGGCATTTTCTGGTGCCCTGGCAAGCCAAACTTACTTAGATTCTTCTGTCCTTATAATCCTCAGATGAACTGGCTCTGAGACACTTTGCCTACTACTATGCCATCATCCTAGCTTCAGGAAACATGTCAAGACAATATTTTAAATAAATCATCAGTAGGAGCATTGTTTATAATAAGCATGGCATTGCAGAACATGTTCTGGGGTTCTTCTAATCCTAGTTAGGTTGTCTATTGATACCAGATTCACAGAGTATTAAATATGGTGGGTACTTTAGAGATAATCTTGTCCTACCATATCACTTTACAAAAAAATCAAAGTGAATTTTTGGGTATTGTAATTCCTAAAGGAGAAAAGCATGTGCATGCACTTTAAACAATACGATAAAAACAAAAAATATTTTCTAGTTAATTCTCAGTAAAGCAGAAAATTAAATTTACTTGACTGCTTTTCCTTCACAGATCGTTCCAACTAAATTTACTTTAATTGAATTTAGAAACATGGAACAAATCTCAGGAGAATTTTCTAAACAAAGATAATAGTGTAGAAATGCATTGCAGGTTGGGATAAATGAATGATAGCCTGCTGTTATGTGTATGAGTGGGTCTGAGAACTTTCTGAATTTGCACATAGAATGGATCATGAGTGAGTTATGCTCCTCTTTATACCATTAGCTCACTATTTCCATGGTACCTGAGGTCAGGTCTGACATTTCTATACGAAGAAAGCCCTAATATTGCCCTACTTGGAAGAACTGAAAAATAAATTTGTTTCAATCCTAAGAAAGCCAGGTTACTCAGAACACGTTATCACTTCTGAACTGGAAAGCCCCACTGAGAATCCTTCAGGGAAGAACCTGACAAGATTTACCTCTTTGATCTAAGCAACACTTGCAGTTTAGGATGATTTTGCATATACGAACTGATGCAAAGAGTTACTCTGTATTATTTATCTGCACACTAAGCGTTAGAATTGGTTTGTGTACACTCTTTTTGAAAAACATTTGCTCTTCTTCCTACTCAGTATGTTTAATTTTAGTATATTTTATTGAGTACCTAAAAATGCTTCTGAAAATCTATTATTGGATAGTACAGGTAAAATAATAGAAAGAACCTTGGAAATAAATGGGAGGCTTTAGTTTTATATTATGTGTGTGTGTGTGTGTGTGTGTGTGTGTGTGTGTATATATATATATACCACGTATATGTAAATATATATATGTATATAAACACTATTTGTGTACGTACACAAACACACAATATTTTCATGTTTTATCCAGTGGTGAACTTCTTGCTCAAGTTTACCACTGGCTAAAAAAATGCAAAAAAAAATGCAACATTATCAATTATTATGAAAAATATTACCTGAGATAATGTAAATATTTTATGCATGTATATAGCAGGAATTTTAACAAGGGCTTTACATGTATTATTTAATTAAATCCTCATATAAATACAACAAGATAGAAATTGGTATTATGTCACTTGACCACAAAGTTCAATGATATGTCCTGGGTCAGAAATTGTTAAGTGGCTGAGCTGAGATTTGAACCTGGGTCTGGCAGACCCCTGAACTGCAGTGTTTATCCTATGCTTTGACAATCTGGGAGGGAACAGAGGTGGGTGTGGCTTTGTTGAAAGTCAGAGTAAAGCATTACTTTTGGCTGCACCTTGATTTCACAGGAAGTAATCCAATTTTAGTGGAAGTTTTATTAATGTATTTGTACCCACACTTCTGTGTCCATGGATTGTAAAACTCAGAAAATAAAGACATCCATGAAAGCAGCCTTCAAGGTCAGCATTTGGCCTTTGGAACTTCTGACTGACCTATGAGATGCTTCAAACCTCCCTGCCAAACAACTCCCTTTTGCCTGCATAGGCTCTGGAGCATAAATAGTTCAGCAAGTGTCTGCATTAAATTATCCTGCACATTTTGTCACTCCCAATTGACTAGATTTTAATGGGTTGCAGGAAAAGAAAAATTCTATGTATTTGGTAACATATACTTAATTCTGGCCTAACAAGGCCTTTACAGGTTTCTAACTCCAGGGTCTTTCAGACAATATGCTAGCAGGGTCTAGCTCTCTATGCAAAGTTTGTTAAAATTGTCCATCTGTGAAAAATTTTCATTGCCCTCTTGGAGCCACAGGTGGCCTTGACTACCCCTGTGCTTGCTCATTTTCTTCCCTTGAATATTTATGATACTCTTACCCATTGATTTTGAGAGAAGGTTATGGAAATTGATTGGCAGCACTGGCAAATACCTGATGGGAGAATTTGGCCTCAGAATGAGAATGAGCCACTAATGACAGAGCTGTGCCCAGTGTGACTAATGCATATGGAGTAAGGAAACTCTAGGGCTTCTTCCATGCATACAATCCTCAGCCACGTGGATGTCAGCAGGCAGGGAGAAGTATTTTCTCCCACCATGATGGAGGACTCGAGGATATTTAGCATTCTTAGTATTAAGTTCAACATACTCTGTCAATCCTTTAATTGCAAGATAGGGTGGCTCTACGGAATTCTCAGGAGTATCTGTTCATTGGAGGCATTTTCAGCATTGGGAATGCTTGTAGTCTGGATTGGCAGTCTTGGGATGGTGGTAGTATGGAGTGCTGTTATTATAGGGCTTTATTTTCCATGGGTAGTAAAGTGATCATTTCCACCAATGAAAACCCAGTTGGTTTGTAACTACTTCCCTTTCACTCTCTGCCTTTTTCCATAGGTTTTTTTTCTCCATGTTTTTGAAATGTAAAGAATAATTATTCTTGCTCATGCAAGTGTGAATGTGGAATCAACAATGCAGGAAAAGTGAAGTTTAGTTCACTTATCAATAATTTGTTTCATATGAGGACAAAACAAACACACACTCTGGTGAAGCAGATTAGATTTCTTATCCATAGTCCTACACTTAATTGAAGCATCACAATATTCATAGGGCTTTTCTACTTTCTAATCATTTTCATGGGATAAACACTATCAACATTTGTTGAATGAGTAAATGGAAACACACATGCATTCATACATCAATTTGAATTCTCTGTGACTACTGAGGGGTCAATTAAGGCTGACAAAGTAAGCATTACTCCCTCTGCATATGAGTCAGGAATGAAGCCCAGGTGAAAATACTTAGGTGTGGCACATAAGGCCACAGGGAGGAACATAACAGTGCTAGATATCATGATAGTACATAGTGAGTGTACTTGAAAGGCTGATACATTTTCAGCAGCATAGCGGTACAGCCTTGGTGCTTTGGGGAAACTGTGCAATGCAAGAACTGCCATCTTTAGGAGCAATGCTGAAAGGGGTAAGAAACAGGCAAGAGAGGGACAGACATCAGATGAACAGGAAGGAGGGGGATACAGAATAACTGGAAGGGCAAGTCCCAGAGTAGAAAGGATGACACAAGACTGAAGAGGGCCCCAATGCAGGTGCTTGCCATGTCGGGTAGAAGGAGGGACAGCTCATGGTCTGTTCTGGTCCCTACTAAACAGCTAGAAATGGGCAGCCAGGCATTCACGGGCTGCCTTAACACCCTCCTAGAACCATCAGCTCCACCAGCAGCCTCCACTCCATTAATTATTGCTCTTGAGATAAGAGTTACTGCTAATTTCTTCTGTGTATTTGCCAAAAAGTAGAGATTTCAGGAAGTATGTGAATTCGGGAAGTAGAGATTTCACACAAAAAAAGTGACAGGGCCACCATTTGTAATTTAAACTTTTCCCTGAATAATAATTTTTTAACTTGGAAATTTGGACAACGTTATCTATCCTGCATTACAGACAACTAGCTAAATGTTTCTTTCCAATTCATGGCTACTTGTTATCATTTCCATGTATCTCAGCCTTATTATGTTTTCAGAACAAATAAGGAATTTGGGAGTGAGGCTTACTTTATAAACCTCCCACAATTTGTACTCTGCAGTTTCAATGTCATGACCTTAACATACACTCTCTTTTGTGATTTTCTCTTCTTATTTCCCTACTCCTGAACATACTCATATTAGATATCATGTATCTGGTCCATAACAGGTATGGGTATACGAAATAGTTTCTAATCATCAGTCTCCCTGGAACCACAACTCCTGCTTCTGTGGCATACATGCTAGGGGCATGTGACTCCTTCTTCTGTCTTAGGGACATCTCTCTCACATTGTGCTATGTGCTTAGGGACATGCTGGAGTATATTATGCATTAAACATTTCTGATAGGACTAGTACTGACAACTGAAAAAACACAAGGTCAAGTGTCCAAAACTGTCCTTAGAAACTATTACATACCTGGAAAAACAATGTAAGTCTCTAAGTTCATAGGCCAGGATTCTCAAACAAAATTAGCATGATATTCCTGCCTACCACTGACTATACTTTTCTTGTAAATAGAATTAATGCACAAGGTCAAGCTCTGAACATAGTTTTCCAATAGTCAAAATTGACCCTTTCATCTTAACCCACTAAACTGAGAAAGGATATTTGCTTTTATGTTCCTATCATAGGGTTCTATTTTCAGAGTCTGTGCCAAATGCTAATTAGGACAGAACAGAGTCAAGCATGGCTGGGCAGGCAGACCTCAGTCTCCTATTTTAGAAGAATGCCTGTTGAGGGAAGAGCAGACTGCGGAATGTTACGTTGGAGTCAGGTTTCAATGACTGGTATTGATCCTGATTAGGTTTGAGGATAATGCCTTGCCTTTCTTTGCTACCTGTTCTTCTGGAAAGGCCACCTTCATACATTTTAGACAACTTCTTGGCAGGTTTACTTGATATTGACTCCAGAAGCATGATATAATTTGAAGAGGAGGGTCTTTACATTTTGACCTCCAGATTTGAGTTCTAGTTCTGATGCTTACTACTTGCACTGTGCAAGAAACTTCACTTTAATTCTCCATTTCCTCATCTTAAACTGAGGACAATAATAACATCCCTGTTAAATGGTTGTAGATATTACCATTGTCCTACTACATGCATTCCAAAGAAGCAGGCTATGTTAGATGGCTGCTAGAGCAAACCATCTTTAGCAGTAGAGGCTGGCCCCTGAGTATCTAACTATGAGAAGGAGAAAAAGGAACTTAAAAACTGAAAAGTACTGCTATCATGCTTTATTAAAAGCCTGTGTCATTTTGAGTTGAATGTGTAAGTTTCATTTTATGGAACTTACTTCATTTTATCGATCTGCTTATATCTGCTTTTGAATTTTATTTTAAAAATTGTTTCTTGGTATTTAGTAATGATCTAAATAGTTTAGAGGCAGATTTCCAATTAACTAAATGAGGTAATAATCATTTCCACATAATTAATTCATCTATTTGTGGACAGCACATACTATAATAAAATTTATTTACAGATTCTCTTGGTCTGATTCTCTGAGAAGCAAACTTAGGCAATTCTCTTTTGGAGGGTGTACAATCTACTTTACACAGATGGGTGTTTTGTAGTCCCATTTTACAGATAAAAAGTTGTTGCTTTTTTTTTTTTTTTTTTTTTTTGTGGAGACGGAGTCTTGCTCTGTGGTCCAGGCTGGAGTGCAGTGGTCTGATCTTGGCTTACTGCCTCCCAGGTTCAAGGGATTCTCCTGCCTCAGCCTCCTGAGTAGCTGGGATTACAGGGGTGCACTGCCATGCCCAGCTAATTTTTGTATTTTTAGTAGAGATGGGGTTTCAGCATGTTGGTCAGGCTGGTATCAAACTCCTGACCTTGTGATCTGCCCATCTCGGCCTCCCAAAGTGCTGGAATTATAGGCATGAGCCACCGTGCCTGGCCTAAGGTTTATTTTATGTTATTTCATTTTATTTTTGAGTAGGGTTTTGCTCTGTTGCCCAGGTTAGAGTTCAGCGGTGTTATCATAGTTCACTGTAGACCTCCTAGGCTCAGAATCCTCCCTCCTCAGCATCCTGAATAGCTGGGACTATAGGCATGCACCACCACACCCAGATAATTTTTGTATTTTTTTCTGGAGATGAGGTTTCACAATGTTACCCAGGCTGGTCTTAAACTCCTTGGCTCAAACAATCTACTTGCCTTAGCATCCCAAAGTGCTAGGATTTTGTACGTGAGCTACAGCACCTGGGCTTTTTTTTTTTTTAAAGGCAAAATTTACAAATAAAATTATATATATTTAAAGTGTAGAGTGTGATATTTTGATGTACATATACATTGTGAAATCATTAAATGATTACTACAGTCAAGTGAATTAACACATCTCCTGGCTCATGTTACTCTTTATTTTTTCATAAGAATGCTTTAAGATCTAATCCTTTAGCAAATTTCAAGTATACAGTAATATACAACACATTATTTTAACTATAGTCACCATGTTATATGCTTTTGTCATATGTGCTTTTTATTGCAGTCATCCTCATATCTGAATAGTGTTTTCCTTTACTCTGGTTTACTGTGGCCTTGGCTGTCTATCCTAATCTGTCTATCCTAAAGAGAACAGAGTGAGTCTAATGGTGGTCAGGAAGAGTGAATATCCAACATCTAAAATAAAGCTCAATGTGAAGTTGAATGCAGTCTTGGTGTTATTGTTTTTGTGGTTGTATTAACATCTCATTATTATTAGCTGCCCCATTGTGACCACTTAGTACCCTCCAGGTACAGTGCTAAGTGTGTCAATATCCTCATAACTACCCTGCGTTTGACGTTGCCTTAACTTTAAGGTAAGAATCCTGACGCTCAGAGGGCATAGGGGATAATATGCTCAAGGTCACAAGATCAATGACAAAGCTTGAATCTGAACCATGACCTCAAAATCCATGTTAAACTCTAGTGTGAGGTCAGAAATTATTGAGACATTTCTAAACTCAAAATGCAGTGATATTCTTAAAGTCTCCAACTTTTATTTCTCCCATTTTGTCTTCTCAGTCCTATTCAGCACCTCATTTTTTTAAGTTCTAGAAAGAGCACAGGTTGTATGATGGAGATTACTGGAACAGAGAGAAGCAAAAAAAAAAAAAAAAAAGAGAGAAGAACATGTGACATGAAAGCAGCAACAAGCCTCAAAACAGGGGGAAATAGATGTGACAGCCTCCAATGACCTCGTCTATGTCACTTTTTCCCCTGTGGGTTTCTTCGTTTCTCCTGAACAACATTCTATGTCCTTCAGTTCTTGAAGAATTTTAACCTCAATTTTCATAAACTAACTACTCACCACGAGTTTAATAATAGCTTAAAAGATTTTCTCTCCCCTAAGGGACATTTTCATTTTAATAGAAGACAGTATGCAGACTAAAAATATTTTGGAATCAAAAGCAATGAATATTTTACGGTGAGTTTCTGGCACCAAGATTATTTGTGAGGAGGATGTCTCTGGACAGATGGCTAGGATACACAACAACACTTCTTCTTAATACATTCTTGGGCTCTTGGTTCGAATCCTAGGCCATAAGCAAAGGAATAAGATTTGAAAAGAGAGAGAAGAAGAAAAAAGGAAGAAAAAGAAAAGTGGGGTCTGACTAGCTTTAAATTCAGTGGTCTGGCTTCCTTTCCTGAAGATTTTCCAATATCCACAGCTAAGCCACTTTAACTCCATGGGCCCTGCACAAAACTCTAGAACCAATCACACTCTTAACCATTCCTGGAATCCTGTGCTGGGCTGGGTTGGAGCTTTGCATTTCAGCATCACAGATAACATGCTTCTAGTCCCTGTACCTGAACTCTCAGCCTATTACCTGTACATGTATATTTTATATATTTGGGAATCAGGCCAATTGGGATTCCACTGGCACCACTCACTAGTTGAGTGGACTTGAGTATTACTTATTTTTTTTAGCCTCAACTTTTAAATCACTATAATATGGATAATAATCTGTGTATTATAGTTATAGATAGAATCAAGAACAATTATGACAGTAACATCACTCACTCTGTGTCCTAAGTGTGATATTAACCATTTCATTTACCTCAGCTCCTCTAGAGAAGAAAAACATTACGTGAAAATAGATTGAAAAGTCACCAAGTCATGCAGCTCAGAGGGAGCCTTCCTGTTATATAGCTAGTTCTGTATGACTCCATAGCTTATGATCTTAGCCCAGAGCCTGGCATATTGGACAGACTTGATAAATGGCAACTATTGCTCCCTACTCCAGCCACAGCCTGTCCCTTTTATCAGGGCTGTTTATCTGGACCTGTCCTAGGCTTATGCAAATGTGCTGTCCATGGTGGCACTCTTGCTGATCATCTGCCATTTAGGACCTCTGTCTACTGATGTCAGTCACTAGGAATTCTTGATGCTCTACCTGTCTGTTCAGACTTCCTCATGCCATTAATTGTTTGGAACCTCTGTGACCCACCTTGGAACTAGATAATCATGCTATCAAACATAGCTCGTATTAAGCAGAGAACACCTTGCATTCACCCAGCAACTCCTTTGCCACCTTTATCTATAGACGAAGAGAGCTGTGCTCTGTCTAGAGCTCAGAGCTGGGAATTAAAGATGTACAAATAACTCAGAGAATGATCTACTACCTCCAAGTTAACAATCTGGTCCAGCAGGAGAAAACAAGAAAGCTCCCATTGAAAACTCAAATGATCACAAAATATATCACAGAAGAGGTAGGAAATTATTTTGATCTTGAGGACTAAATAAATCTTACGCAAATATAAAAGAAGACATTGATGTAATAAAACTTATGTCTCCCCCTGGTTTTGGTGGGAACATTTAGCAACCACCTGAGAAGAACATTATTGCCTAGCAATAAATGCTTTTCTCCTCAGAGTTATTTTTCCTGGGAAAGAAAATGAGTCAGTAAGCCTCCCAAAGCCATGTTTGAAGATGAGTACATAGACTTGGAAACAGTATGTTTTCAAAAGTTCCAAGAAGTTTTCACAGAAATGAATCTATTTTCCTTGAAATGTAATACAAGCAACTTCTAAAAAAATATATACAGTTATATTTTGCGTCCTGAAAATACTCTTGTATAATTAAGTAAAGTGAATGAAACTGGTGTTTAAGACAATACCGTTTAATAAAAACTTTTAAAGTGAAATTAAGCCAATACACGGTTTCTTTGAACAAACATGTATTAAGGGAAGCCAACATGTATTTGCCATTGCAGACACTGATACTGGAGCAGATACAGTTATAATCAAAGCCAGAGCTCTTGCTTTATTTTTCATCTCAACCCATGCATCCTAATTAAAGCCATATGAATGAACTTCAGCTATTAATTTTACATAACCTGATATACATGCAATGCTGAATAAACCTAGGGTCCTTTAACTAAATTAGAGAAGTTAACTGTAACGGATATATTTGTTGGCTGGGACCTAACATATAATTTACTTAAACCAATATTAAAATGGAAACCAATGTATCTGTATTTCAACCACATACATTTTCCCAGCATATGTGATTGTTATATAAATAGATACATATTCCTCTAGACCACTTCATATTCATGAAACCAATGAATTAACTGCATTTAGCAGACGTGACAGAATAATCACCCAGCCTTACATTTCCTCTTTTACCCTATTTAAACATAAACTTAAAAAAATACTTTTTGTGAAACAGGTCAGCTAGGGAAAAAGAGAGTATATTACAAGGCACAATTAATGAGGGAAAAATTACTATCTTGTGGGAGGAATGTGGGCTGGGATTTTGTGGTTACAGATCCTGTTCCAATTTTGCAACTTTGTGTATTCTTGGATAAATCGCTTATCTGTACCTCATTTTTCTCACTTATAAAAATGAAGATAATACTCCCCTAATCAAACAGGGCTGTTATAAGAATGAAAAGGAGATAAATATGTAACCTCACTTTGAAGCAGTCTTTTAATCATTATGCAGATAATAGGCATTATTGTTATTAATAATTCTCATGTCATCAGGTTCAATAAATGGTTGTCAGTGGCCAAACGAAGTCATAACAGAAGCAGTAAAATTCCCTCGTATGTTTCTTTTTCTGTGAGTTGCAGGCTAGAACAATATTCTGAATGGCCAGCTGAGTGCACCAATATTTATTCCATATATTAAGCCCCATTACATGTTTTCTTAGCCTCTGCAATAGGTAAGAGTTTAACAGTCAAGACAGAAAACAGCTGATGCTGTTATCTAGAATCAGTCACCCTTTATCTGCTCCAAATGGGGGGAAAATGTAGTAGGATTTTTTTTTCTTGAGCTAGCAATAATAATAATAATAATAATAATAAAGAGCCTGTATCTCAGCAAGTTCTAAATAAATATTGTTCAAGGCATAGATAATGAGAAATGCCTCATCCATTTTGGACAATGTCTGATAAAAAAAGAAATCAACGTTGATCCTGCATGTACAGAATACAACTGGAAAAAATATTAAAGGAGTTTAATAAAAGACCTAGTCGCTCATAGGTGATCGGCACCTGCAGACTTCAACCTGAGTTTTCTACAGGAACTTTTCACCTCTGCATTTCAATGACTTTATTAGTTGAAAAAAGAGAACAGCTATTCAATGCAATCTATGAAACTCCAAGGCTTGACAATATTTTCTGTACTATTGTTCTTTCAGGGCACTTCTGGGCCTCTCTCTCAGAGATAACTCTACTGCCCTGAGCATTCTTCTTTTCGTTTAGTCCAGTAGCTTTCAAACACATGTTTTTCACAACTAATTACATTAGAAAACATTTTGCCTTGTGACTTGGTGTACACACCCATATGTGCACTTCTACGTAATCAAAAAGATTTCTAGGAAAAAAAAAAACCCTTATCTTACTACACTATACCTCAGGAATTTTTTTACTTGATTCGATTCCTTTGTGTAATATTTCGTTAAATATTGTTGGTGGATACACAATTGATGTTATGATCCATTAGCAAGTAAACATTCACAGTTTCAAGAACATTGATCTAGACAAGAGTTTCTCTTCAAAGCACCTCTCAAGTCTGCTGAAGAATCTGAGGTATGTATATTCACATGAGCATGTTGACTGATAAGAATTTTTTGGCTGCACTCAGGGATATTTGTTTTCAAATGTGTATTCTAAGGTTGTTAAAAAATTACTGTTTTTAGAGCCAGATTTAATCAGGTTTGAATCCCATCTATGTATGGAATGATTCATACAATTACTGAGTTAGTTTTTTCATTTGCAAACAAACAAACAAAAAAAAACATGCTTACCTCATTGAGTTATTGTGAGTTACTGTGATAATATATTTGTGAAGATGATATGAGTCTTCCACGTGTAATGGTTTAATCCTGTCTATTTAACACCCTATCTTTCATTTTATTGTTGTTACTTCTCCCCTTATTTAGAAAGCAGTTTTATACTAACCTGAAGAACGGAATCTGAAATGAATAGAATGAAAGGTACAATGTATACAGTGTAGGTGGTTATTTTATTTGCCAAGAAGCCAGTCCAACTCTTCATGAAGGAGATTGTCAGAGATCGAGAAACAAAAATATTCTCAGCCACTGACCCAAGAAAAATGTTACTTGCAAATCTGGCAGAGAAAGATCAAATGGTATTTGTGGCTTTGGACAGCTACAATGCTAAGAAGTTATAGATCTCCTGTTTGCTTTGTATTTTATATTTGCTAGTCTTTCTAGCCTAGTGGGACCTCAAATTGGGGGTATGACTAGAGAGCAATTATCTTTAAACCATACTAATCCAAGCAGCATGATTCCCAAAGACTTAGCATGGGTTAGCCCTAGAAAAGCATGACATAATTGTTTTCCTACAACCCTTTCTTTGTCTCTCTGCCTTTGTTCCTTCCAAGACTTGAGTCTCTTCTTGCTGCCTGGAATTTTTTTTCAGACTTTTTTCAGTTTTTATGTCACAGCCTGAATTCATCTATCCCTCATCTCACCAACCAAAATAAAAATTTGCTCAGGATTCTCTATAAGGATGAAAAGCCATTAGATAAGTCAGTTTATTCAAACTTTCAAATTTGAAAGTTATTAGAACCAGCTTAGTTTGTCCCATCTTGATTCTGAAAGGAATGAAAACCAAATTTAATAGTTCTCAGGTTTTTGCCTGCTCCTGAACCACCTACGCAGTCTCTAATTCTGTACTTTACATCTGGTAATTATGATTCAGTAGATCTGGAGAGAGATGATAATTTTTCTTTTTACATATTTTTATATCTTCCAGGTTATTTTAATTTTGCCTGTGATCAATACATCAACAATTTTTGCCTTACTCAAAGAGATGATTCACAAATGAAAGAGTAGATAATCTTTTTGTATAAGAATTTTCTTTCTTAAAATTATTGTAGAAAAGGAATTGCTCATAAAATTTACACCTAACCTTTACCTTATCTTTGGGTTTTCACTGTGGATCAGAACATGAGGCATTCACATTTTATAAGTTTCATGAGGGTCTCCAAGGAGGTACCTGTGCTATTGGAGAATGTGTTGTAATAGGCATGGTTCTATTGTGAGCTGCTCACAGAGGCTTGCGGACAGGGCATGAACCTTGAATTAGATTCTCCAGTAACTGTAACAACATCAACAATAATAATAATAATTAAAGAAATTTTGAACAAGGATGATATTGAATACTATCTAGTCCAATCCACTGATTTTTTTCTAAAGACAACAACCTAGAGAAGAAAAAATGGGTATAAAGTTATACAATGTAATTTTATAATTCTCATTTGTTTATGATAAACCATCCATGTAGAATGGGTATGCAATATGATCTCTGTCTAAAGCCATACAAACTGAAACTCCGATAATGTATTTGACATATTTGCAATAACACCTCTAGTCAATGTCAGAGTTGGGAATTAAATCAGATCACCTGATGCTAATTCAGGACTCTTAACTACACTGTGCTTTTCACATCAGGGTGAAGAATGGATTTTTTTTTTCCCCCAAGAAGTTTTTGGGAAAAAGGCAAAATTGAGGTATCAGATATTTATTGCTTAATGGCTTTAAACAAAATGAATTTAGCTTATAATTTTTAGGTCAGCAATTTAGATTGGGCTCAGTTGGTCTGTTTTTCAATCATGGCTTGGCTCACTCATGTTGTGATCAGCTGCTGGTCACCGAGTGGCTCTGCTTCTGGGGATTGGCTGACTCTCAGCCCAGAGGAAACTGGTAGAACATGTGTCTCTCTCTTCATCAAACAGATTGCTTCAGGACTGTTTACATGGAACCTGACACAGTCTCTCGCATGAGAGCAGAAGCTACAATACCTCTTGGGACTGATGATCAGAACTGGCACATTCCTTTTGTCACATAAAGATCACAGGTAGGACTAGGTTCAAAAGATAGAGAAATAGATTCCACCTCTTGGTTGAAGGAGCTGCAAGTTATTTTGCAAAAGAGTACAGAAGGGGGAGAATTGGAGCCATCTGTGCAATCTACCAATTTGATTTAGAAACTTTGTTGTATATGTGTGTATATATATATATATATATATATACACACACACACACGTACATGTGTGTCTATATGTATTTATAAACGTTTAAATATTTTAGAAAATTTACTGTGTTTTATATATTTTCATTTATGCCTTTCTTTTTCTAATTTTCTACATTGGGAAAAAACAAAATGCATTTTTAAAAATATTTAAGCAGCAGAAGATTTATGGACAATTTAAATAATGAGGATCAAGCAAACTCTGGAGCGTGGCTGGATAATCTTTCCAGTTATGATGACACACATTATCCTCTATATTTACATGGTGAAATGACTCTAAATAGACTTTTGTACACGGAGGAATATTATTTCTCATGAGGGTTGTAAAATCCTTGACTACATTATGTATTGTGTAGGTGGGTGAAAAGTGGTGAATTTGTACCATCTCTCATCATTATTTTAATCTCTCAGATGCTCAAATGAGGCTCTAATCCAAGCTTGTTCAACCTGCGGCCCAGGGTGGCTCTGAATATGGCTCAACACAAATTCGTAAACTTTCTTAAAATGTTATGAGATCTTTTTTTGTGTAACTTAAAATCTCAACGACTATTGTAAGTATTGGTGTATTTTATGTGTGACCCAGGGCAATTCTTCTTTTTCCAATATGACTCAGGAAAGCCAAAATTTTGGACATTTCTCTCTAATCTATCTTAAATCACTGAAAGATACTCAAAGGAGGCTCTACAATAGAAAGACTTGGGTTTAATTGATAGCTTTGCCACTCCTAAGTTGCATGACTTATCTAAGTTACTTCAAAGATGTTAGCCTTTGTTTTCTTATCCGTAAAATGAAGGTAAAGTCTATTTTATCAGGTTGTTGTAGGATTATAGGGGACTGTATATCAAATGATTTTGTAACCTATATTCAAGGGAATAAAATATAAAGTGCCAACTTCATCTGAAGTTATTTCATCAGTACCAAAGAGTACTGTTTTAAAAATAGATCTTTAATTAAGGTCATGATAGAATTAGAGATGTGCAATGGCCCCTTTCAACATTTTTATTTTTGTACATTTTGCTTTATGGCAAATTCTATTTGTTCACTTCCTAAAGATGGATGCTTTATTTTTTTTCAAGCTCCTATTCAAATGTAATATTTCAACCAAAAAGTTGTACCTCTTTAATACAAATCTATGCAAATTAAGTTATGTTCTCTAAGGCAGGATTCCACAATATTTCTTTGTAGAGAGTTTCTTTCAATTCTAGTCACAAAAGGGAAGAATAGATGCATTGGCTCAGGTAGAGATGAGTCCCAGCAAGTTCCTCAGATCAGAGTTGCTGTTAAGTTTCTCCCCTTTATAAAAGTCAGATCTCATAATCATTTCTTTTGATCATAATTAAGTGCATAGACATATAGTCTATCCAGATTAGGACTCAGGGAACAAAGCTTTATCATGCTGGCTTCTGCCCCATACAGAAGGGTCTCTGGAAGAATAGAAATCTAGTCTAGGTGAATTTTTTGCTTTAGTTTACATATTTCTCAAAGAGTGAATTTGGTGATTTTGTGGATAAAGGGTAGGCATGAGAGCAAATTGGTCAACACTAACAGCCCAGTCGTACCCCAGGTTTTTGTCTTTTAATGTTTCACCATCCACATATTTTAATGATTTTTCTCCATTCTTAATTTCACCTGAGCACCACAACAGGACAGTGTCCACTCCTGTGGCTCTCAATTTGACTACATTTTAATTAATAGATAACAGACTACTTTTCTTCTTACTTCTTTAGTTTTTGTTCATTCCTGACCTCATTTTTTTTTCATTTATGAATATTTGCTAAGTACCTTTAAGTTCCAGGCACTGGATTAGGTGAAGGAACCACATTAGCAAATGACAGACACAGTAACTACATTATGGAGCTTAAGAGTATGAGAGCTTTTGGCAGATATTAGATAATGACTCAGATGAATGTATAATTAAAAACTGTGATAAGGGAAGTAAAGGAGAGATACAGGTACTTCAAATAACATACTAGAAGACACAATCTAGCTGGGAAGTGGGGTCAGTGCTTCTTTGAGAAAGAGACCTATGATAAAAATCTAGAGAATGAGATGGAGTTGTCCTAGGAAAGGGCTGGGGGGTCAGTAATTAATCAAAAAGAAGAACCTGTGTGAATCAACAGATGGTGATCATAAAACGGACAAAAGACCAGCACTGTAGGAATGTAGAAAGTGGAGAAAAAGAATTGACTTATGACTTGAGCTTTAGCTTAAGAACAAGCTGAAATAACTGACAGGTTTTGAAGAACAAAGAGAAGATTTTGTTTTTAAAATAACATCCCTGACTGCTCCTAGGAAATGGTTTGAAGAAGGACAGAACCAATTCAGGGACCAGTATTATGTCAGTCTAAGCAAGTAATAAATTGATGATGGTAGGTTAGACTTGAGGGGTGTCTTTGAAGTCACAGGAAACTGGATGAACAGAACATATACTGTAAATACGAAGTTGACAATGACTTTTTGAAGTATTGAAGTCCTAAGGTAATTTTCCTTCAAGTCTTTTCTCTACCCATGATCTACAGTTTCAAATATTTTATCTAGCATTCCGCTGATCCCACTCTTATTGGTCATACAACTATCATCTACCATGGTCTGTCTCTTTTCTCATCCCCAGGTGCCCTGAACAGGAAGTTCTAAGATTCTCCACTGAAATGACTAATCTCTTAGCATTATACAGCCCACATGGAATTTTTAAAGTAGCAGTGTGGCACCAAAACGATTCAATATTCAAAACAGCAAATGTCTTTTTAAAGTTTTATACATATATTTTCTATCTTTGTGAATGCTTAAAAACATGACTCCTAAGCCCTAAAACTTCACTCCTGTTAATAATAAAATGAGATTACATTTAAAATATTTGACCTTCCCACCATCATCCCCAGTTCAAAATTATGTATCTAAGACTTAACTTTGAAAAATTAATTCCTTCTTGTGTATGGATTTTGTTTTCTTTTGGTCTGGTTTTAAAAGACAGGAAAGGGTTTTCATACAATGTTTTATCACTAATAATGAATAGCTTCTGAGACACCACATCCATTTACCTGGGGCTTCCTCCTTACCATACCAAACCATCCGGCCAGTAAGACTAGCATGGCCTTGAACACATAATCTCACATCAACACACACATGTGCTCACACACTCATTTTTCTAAACAGCCACAAGTTTGAAACTATTAGAAATAACATAGTTCCAGTTTGATAATCTGCCAGAGATTTTCCAGAAGAGATCTGGCTGGGATAATTTCTCTAGGACATGAATCAAAAGAGACTTTCAGCTTCGTTGGAGGGGAGATGATGTACTGAAGGCTACATTCAGCTCAGATTTATAATGTTGTGCTTTTTTTCTCTAACATGGCATCCTCCATTTTCCTTTCCATTAGCCTGTGTGTCATCTACATCTCCTTTAAGAACCAATCTATCTCAATACTCTGAAGTTTTTTTCCAATTTCTATATTGTTAGATAATACTTGATAATTTTTATGTGCTTAAGTAATCTCTTCTTAACCAAAAATAACATTATTAAAGCTAAAATATCTACAGTCTTCCCTATGTTTATATCCAGTACTATATTCAGCTATTGTATAGAGCCTAAATTATTCTCACTGATTGCCAGCTCATGTCAGAATGAGTAGTCTTTTGAATCAAAGATAATAACTAAATAATATTCAAATTAAAAAAATTGTTGGGCACTTTTATATCCTCCTACAAAATACAAATTCTTAGTGAAGCATAGGCTATTAATTATATATTGCTGCCTTAACAAGTTACCATTAATTTAGAAGCTTAAAATAATACAGATGTATTATTACCTCACAGTTCCATAGGTCAGAAGTCTGGGTTGGTTGAGTTGAGTTCTCTGTGTCAGCTTTCACAAAGCGAAAATAAATGCTGTGACTGTTTGGGATCTCTTGAGGAGACTGGGAAAAACCCGCTTTTAAGCTGATTCAGGTTGTTGCCAGAATTTAGTTCCACGTGGTTGCAAGGCTGAGGCCCTTAGTCTCTTGAGGATGTTGGCTGAAGGTCATTTGCAGTTGATAGAAGTGTTCTACATTCAATGATTTCCTAGCTCATGGTCCTTCCATCTTCAAAGCCAGTAATGGCATACCAAATCTTTCTTTTGCTTAAAATTCTCTGAGTTTTCCTTTTGTTGCAACTCTCTTCTGCTTTTCCTCTTCTGTCGCATCTTTTTGCTTTCCTCTTTTACTCTTTAGGGTTTATAAGATTATATTGGGCCCACCTGGATAACTCAGGCTATTCACTCTATTTCATTATCAGCTGATTATCATGATCAACTATGGTGTTCCCTTATTGCAGTACCTAGATGAATATTTGATTAAATAACCAGGGGACAGGAATAATGAAGGGACGTCTTTAGAATTCTGCTTACTACACTCAAGAGCTCATGAAGCTGCTTGGGTGATTTTGATAATTAGCCAGGTTTGGGAGGGAACTAATTTACCATATATTTAGTAAGAGCAGTAGTTAATGTGGATATACATAAATAACTGATATAGACTGGAGTAATACATGATAGTCCCATAGCATGGCCAACTCTAAATTGATTTGACCAAGTCAATTAAATTTGGCCATAAATACATTTATATCCAAATTTGCACAGAAAATCTTTAATAAATAAACCTAAGAAATTTAATGAAATTTGTCTTTTTTATTATTTCTTTTTTTCCCAGTGCTATTTTCCTGAGTCTACAGCCAGCTGAATGTAGGAGAAGCTTTATATATTTGGCCATTAAATTTTTCCAACTTATCTTAACACTATAATTATAATGCTGGGTGAAAAACCATTGCATATAACCTTTATGCTGAAGTTTTCACAGTGGCTTCTTTTATGTGCTTGATTAGAGTTTATATTTTAGCTGTTGATATATAGTTTCTCATGCTATAGTTCCATTCATTCTTTATACTTTTATGATATGTTAATCTTTGACCCTTCTTTGTCTAGATCTTCAAACCAGATTTACATTAATCAAGAGGTGAGGAAAACTCAGATAACAGGTTAAAAGGTCACTTATGTGTATTTGTCAGAGCTCTTCAGAGAAATTCAACCAACAGTGTACATGAACACACACACACACACAGAGAGAGAGAGAGAGAGAGAGAGAGACAGAGAGAGAGAGAGAAAATGTCTCCTCTGAAGACAGAAAAAATCAGAAACAAAACCCAAAGTCCCTACTTTAGGTACTCAGGCAGGAGAAATTCCCTGTTGCTTACAGGAAGGCAAGCACTTTGGTTCTGTTTATGTTTGAACTGATTGGATGGGGCCCACTCACATTAGGGAGTATAACCTGTTTACTCAGTTTACCAACCTAAATGTTAATTCCTTCCAGAAACACCTTATAGACACACCAGAATATTGTTTGACCAAATGTCTGGGCATTCCATGGCCTAGTCATCTTGACATATAAAATTAACCATCACACTGCGGGCAGGCTGAGTCACAGGTCCCAATATATCTACACACCAATCCTCAGCACTTGTGAATATTAGCTTGTATAACAAAGAAGACCTTGCAGATGTGATTAATTTAAGGACTTTGGCACAGGCAAATTATTCCGGATTACCTAGGTGGCCCTAACTGTCATCACAAGTATTATTATAAGAGGGAGCCAGAGGGAGATTTTGCTTGAGAAGAAAACAGTATGACCACTGAAACAAGATGCTATACTGCTAGTTTTGCAGATAGAGGAAGGGGCCGTGAGCCAAGGAATGTAAGGAAAGCAGCTCTGGAAAAGGCAATAAAATTCTCATCTAAAGCTACTAGAGGAAGCCTCGCCCTGCCAATACATTGATTTCATCCCAGTGAAACTGATTTTTTTCTTCTGGCCCCAAAACTCTAAGAGAAATTCTGAGTTGCCAAGTTTGTGGTAATTTGTTACAGCAGTGATAGAAAGATAACACACCACTTTATATAGAAATATCGGCAAATAGTATTATTTATCAAATGTCCTTTATTTTATGGGAATATCTTACCTTATATTCACTACTCCACCCCTACCTCCTGCCCAGCAGTTCCTTACTAGCAGAGGCCTATCTGGATCCAGGGAAAGAAAGAAAAAGGACTGTCTCTTGACACCTGCAGAGTTCACTGATTTAGTCATTATTAGGTAAATAAAATGAGACTCTCAATTGTTATGTATTCCATTCAAATAATATCATAGCACTTTGATAGTTTTTCCTTTAAAAGTATTATTATATAGTCATATATAACAGTCAAGGTCTCAGCAAGAAACACAAATCCAATTCAAATGGCTCATATGACTGTAATAAAGAAACTGCTTACAGACATGAGATAACAAAGTGAATTGGCATTCACAGGTTAGCAAAAAAAGGAAGCTATAGGCAAGCCTGGGTCTGAAGGAGCAAGAGGGAAAACAAATGATACGGTGCCCTGTGAACAGTAGAACTCTGGAAGATGTGCTGCCCATCAGGAGCTGTAACTGGAGGGACGTGGCTGCTACCACTAAACATGGCCCAGAAGAGGTAGAGAGCAGGCTAGACATGCCACAGCTTAGCTGTTCTCCTTCCCTCTGATCTCCTACTAAGGCCTATCATTGGCTAAACCCAACTAAAAACTGAGGGGCAAGGCTTTGTCTCTTGGATTACAAAGCAGCAGAACAAAGAGTAATTTTTAAGATGCATCTGGTGTCAGTGGGTGGAAGAAAGCAGAATAATTGGCATATTGTAGAAATAAAGAATAGTGGAACCAAAAGAAAAACAAAGTACATTTGGGTCAAATTTCTTGGTTTTATAAATGAGATGAGAGAGTGTCAGAGGCATTTGAACCAGAGTGACTCCATCTTGAATAGGGAATGGATAAAATAAGGCTGAGATCTACTGGGCTGCATTCCCAGGAGGTTAGGCATTCTAAATCACAGGATGCGATAGGAGGTTGGCACAAGATACAGATTATAAAGACCTTATTGATAAAACAGATTGTGGTAAAGAAGGCTGCCAAAACCCACCAAATCCGAGATGGTGACAGAAGTGATCTAAGGTCATCATCACTGCTCATTATATGCTAATTATAATGCATTAGCCTGCTAAAAGACTCCCCCCAAACCCAGTGCCACGATAGTTTATAAATGCCATGGCAACATCAAGAAGTTACCTTATATGGTCTAAAAAGGAGAGGAGCTCTCAGTTCCAGGAATTGCCCACCCCTTTCCCAGAAAGCTCATGAATAATCCACCCCTTGTTTATAGTAGAATCAAGAAGTAACAATAAGTATGAGCAGCTGAGTGGCCCATACTGATGCTCTGCTTATGGAGTAGCCCTTCTCTTGTTTCTTTACTTGTCTATTTGCTTTCAGTTTACTGTATGGCTCACCCTGAATTCTGTCCTGTGCCAGATCCAAGGACCCTCTCTTGGAGTCTGGATCAGGACCCCTTTCTGGTAACAGGAGGACTTCCCTACGACCCTGGTAGAACTTCTGCTTTTCAGATGAAATGCAATTCTCTTTTTAGTTTACCAGGAGAGCGTGAATTATGTCTGTAACAACCTGCAGTTGTTTTGTTATCATTGATGTGATTTCTTACCAGAAGTATTTAACACCTGCCTTTATTTGTCTCTTGGTCAATTATTCTTCTGCGAATGTCAAAAGTTTTGAGGTTTCTGAAGTATTTGGAATCTATGGGATAATGGTGAATTATACTAGGACTCTCAAGCCCTGGGGCCTGGATTATTTGCTAATATAAAAAATTATAGAAAAGTCTGTGCAGGTTTTGTAGACATGCTCATTGGAGATACATTTTTGCCCAATAAAGATTATACAGACACATGAATACAAGATGTGGAGGGCTAGAAACTCAGATTAACCTTGATCTCAATGGTCTGGGGTGATATGGAAATTTTTGCTCTATATTGATGCATGAAGCATTCAGATTTTTGAAAATTTTGCAAATCATGGGCTCATAAGTCTGTAATATTTTCAGAAGTCTGTGGCAGTAAAAATTAGAGATTTGAATCTAGTGGATGTGAGGGCTGACTGATCTTCCCTCATCAAACGGATGCTTTTAGAGCCATGTCAGAGTTTAGGTCTAACACATATCATCTTAATAACCCATTGCCTTTCCAGAGATGGAGAAAAGCAGGTATTTCAGAAAACACTGAGAGGACCTCTCCTGTATATTAGTGCTTTGCTATGGTCTGAGGAACATACAAAAAGTACATAAATCAAAGCCTCTTCCTGGGGCAGACATCAATCTCCTTGTAATTAAAGAATTCAACATGACATAATGACATTATGATAGCAGTGCTTTAGCATCTGTGATTATAAGAATGGTACTGATAAGGGAAGGCTGTAGAGTCATCAGCATCTTCAAAAAAGTGTAAATTTTTGCACAGTTTTTGATGATGCATAGAGTTCAAAAAGCCAGAGTAGAGGAGAGAAGACATTCATATGGAATAAAAAATGCAGGAGCAAGAATGAGGAGCTGGGAAGCAACTGATGAATAGGAAGAATGGAAAGACCCAAGGAGCCTCTTAAGAGATTTTAAAAGTGAAGGGAGAAAACAAAGCCAAATAAAAGTTTATGACTTTGGCAGTGACATGATAAAGGCCCTGTTCATGGAGAGGACTGCACCAACTGTGTGCTGAAAGAGTAGAAGAGAGAGTGCCAGAAGAGAGGGAGGCCAGCTGAGAGCCTGCCATAGCAAACCACCTCCGCAAGGTTTACATACACACAAAACTGAATTACAAAACTTCTAGAGCAGGCTATGCTTCTGTTATCCATTTTCTATCACACTTTGTCTCACTTTGTTTAAAAGGCAGCAGAAGTTTCCATAAATGGAAGGTCTCCCCACCAAACATACACATTCTTCTCCAAGATTTGATCAAGGAGCAGTCTAGGTATGCAGGAGAGTCTGAATAAACAGCAGCAAGCCTTATCCTTTGGTTCTCCCTTCTCTTTAGGGTCCCCCTCACTGTGATTTCTGCTGCCACTGTCTAGAACATTCTTCAGGAAGACTGTTTTTGGTTTAAAACTTCAGGCCCAGGAGACATACACCCCGTACTGTGTTCCTAGCACAGTTACGATGAGCATCAGTGTTAGAAAGAAGAACAAACATAAATACAACTTGACTGAATACCAAATAATATAAGAAAGACCACAATTACCCATAGGCAGCCAAGCTTCAAAGCTCATGTTTTAATCCTGACGTAATTAAACCTTTGGCCCAGGGGCTGATAGTGTCTCAGCATCTTTGATTCCTTTCTTGTCAGCCTTGACTCCTGGCTGTGTATTGTGGGTGCCATCTTACATTTCTCTGTAGAACAAAAGACCTTTATAGGTTCAAGACTTATAGGCCTCTGACATATTTCATTTAGTTCAGTATTGAGGCTGAAGATGAATGTCACATTTTTTCCCCACCATTATTTACCAGAAATGTGTTTATTGGCACAGGGAATACTCCTGTATTTTTTGGCTTTGTCAATGCATGGGAAACTCTCCCCATCCCATGCAAGAAAAATCTGTAATAATTGCAGGCTCATCTAAAGACTATATACATTCAAAAATTTAACAAACATAATATACATTAAAATAAAATGAATAGTTATAGAGAGTAACATAAAGACCTTTGTATCACTGCGTCTAGTTATTATTTTGAGAATTCCGGAGTCTAACAAAAGTTGAAAGCACCATGGATCAGCTGGCTCTGGCTGCATAACACAAAGTTTCTTAAAGTGGTGGTAGATATTAGTCATTTAAAGCAAGCATGCTGAAGTAAGCATCCTGAATGCAATCTGGATGTCCCCTCTAAGAAGTATGTCAAGATAAGTCAACTAGCATGTATTGAGTCTAATATCATGGTAGGTGGTGAAGAGATCACGGAAAACAAAGAAAAGCTGGTCTTTAGAGAGCTTGCTAAAGAAAGCAATAAAGTAAACATTCATGGAATAATTCAAAGAAGGACAGATAGAATATGGGTAAAGTGGTAGGAATTTGATTAAAGAGTAATTAGCAGTAACAAATAGATATATTCCTTTCTATATAGCTACTTATCTATCAATCATTTATTTGTCTCTTTATTTAGAGAATATCAAATATTCTTGAGACTTTCAATGAAAGGAGAATCCTTACCACATGGAGTACCCCTGGAATTTATTATGTCATGTCACTTTGGAAGACCTTAGGTTTTTCATGATTGAAGTATTTAAGCACAGTGCCTTGTATACTATAGATAGGTAATAAGTATTTATTAAGTATTAAATGAATTAAAAATATTTGTTGATTCATTCTCCAGACTACCCCAAGTAACTAATAATAATATACAATAAGTCCATATCAAGCATCTTCTAGGTGCTGTAAATTTTGAAGTAAAAAGAAAAAGAAAGGCTACAGCTTCTATTTCAGTGTGTAGCTGGGGAGCCTATTCACAGGGTATTCTTAGAAAAACACACAAGTTGGTATATGATTAAATAAGACATGGCATATAAAAGCACTTTATGCTTGTAAAATACTGTACAAATATTAGAATTATAAATGTCAAATAGGGTGGTAAAGCTTATGAGTGCAATGTCAGTTCCAAAAAAGAAACTCACTATTTGTAGGTCAATGGGTGGAAAAATTCCCTGGGACTTCAGCATTTCATTACTTGGAGGAAAGAAACAATTTTATTCTCATATGCCTGACATATATTAGGAGCTCAATACATGTTTTATGAAGATTTCTGCATTAAAGTTCACTGATATAAGTGAGGAAGACTTCTTGAAAGGCTTATCATTTGATTTTAACAGGCCATGGATGATCAGTAGCATTGAGATAAGTGGGGAATCAAGGCGAGATGAGATGAAGGAACAGTGTGGAAAAGAACAGATCATGGTGTGTGAATTGCCTGAAGCAGTTACCTGGGGAAGATAATTTGTCCTGGGAAGTAATTGAGATACTCGTGTAGTATTTAGAGAAATATTTATTATATTAACTTAGGATGGGCTTATAGAAATACAATTTCAAATGGCAAAGTAATTATAGACTATTTATCTACTGTTCCTGGCACAATTTGTTAAATATGTGGCTTTGTGATGGTCCACTCCTTTCATTGTCTCCATTTTTGCTGTCAGCAAGCCACAGTGGGAAGGGTGGTCTCTGCCAGTAGATTGGTCCCAAGCTGAGATTCCTTCAGTTTCATTTCCAATGGCTCTGTCATTCCTTCTAGCCAATTTTCCTTTTGATATTAAAGTCCCTGGTTTCTTTCCCAGGACCTCCCACATCTTAGCCGAAGGGCTCTGGCAACTTGATTTGGATTCAGCTTTGAATTCCTCCCCTCTTTTCTCACAGTGAGTTTTCTGCCAGGGATGTGCTGGGAGGAAGCCAAGTTTCCTGTGCTCTAGCATTGCCCTGCTGCCAAGGAACCCTGCTCCAAGTCAGCTCCTCCTGTAGGCAGCAGGCCGGTCCTGGTGGGGTGTAGTGTTCCATTCATGCTGTGTGCTTTATTCAACTGTCACATGTCCAGTCACTTCCATTCAGACAGGTACAGTTTTCTAAGGAACTCTTGAGTGAAGAAAAGCAGGAGGCCCAGTAAATGAGTCATTTGTTCTATTTGTCTCTTCCAGAGACATAACTGCCCACTTAGCATAGCCTGGACCACTAAAAGGAATTCACTATCTTAGGGGTGAGTGTGCAGGAATTGTTTACCTACAGATTTAAACTGCCCCTGTTCCTAAAAAGGGGCCCTCAAAAGCCCAGGGTCTTTATTTTTCTGTCATTATGATTCTTTGCTTTCTCTCAACTCTACCATTTCCTAGTTATCCAATATTCAGCAAGCCATTTCACCTTAATATGACTTTGTTTCTTAAGGAGACAAAGTTCGCAGGGTCCCTATAGGGTTTTTAGGAACATGAAATGTGTTCATGGGTGCTAAAGTACACTGCAAACTATGAAAATCTATATGTTGGGTTTTTTTTTTTTTTTAATACAAATTCTCCCCAGGTAGAACATGTAAGCCTGTAGATTTAGTAATATAATATAAACATCACTTAAAATGCCTGATAAACCTTAACTGCAGAAGAAGTATTAGATTCCAAGATCTCTGATTTTTCCTTTGTCACTAATATTTGATAATTTTGTAAGTTATTTTGTTTCACAGGGATAGCATGTTCATATTTACTGTGGAGCCCAGCATTTGTTCTGATTATCTTGCTTGTCAACTTCAACACTGAGTTTACTGACAGCCCCAGAAAATACTCATATGTTTTGAGCACCTGCACTGTGTGTGAAACAATGGGTTTAGGCAGTGAGTTTGATGGTGAATAGACACATGCAGATCCTTCCATCAAACATCGAACTGAGTGTGAGAACTCTGTTATAATCTCCTAAATGAACTCTCCTTTGCCTGTATTACCTCCTGCATCTAGCAAGGTTCTGGGTACAAAGTAGATGCAATTAATCTATGAATCAGTTGAAAGTTCTGACATCTCTTTGTAAATCCCAGACTCTCTACAGATATATCAAACCATGAGGAAGATAGATAGAGGTTGAGTACAAATTGTATGTAGATCATGTAAGATCTAATTGTGTTATGGTAAGTTTGAATGCAGAGCTAATTATTTTGTATGACTGCCCTGTATTGTAGAAACTATAAATGCACATTTGTTTTTATGAAATCAGTTAGCAGCCAAGGAAGCCCATTGAAATGAATAGAAACTAATTGAAAGTAATAGTGAATTACCTGAACATATATTGCCAGTAAATTAAATTAATTGAAGGTAATTGATAGTGACTGGAATTAATAAAAGTAATGGAAACAAATTGTACTTAATTGAAATTTATTGAAATTGAATTAAACTCAATAACTCAAAGTCTATTAAATTTAATAGATTCTAATTGATATTAATTATAGACAATGCTTAATAATAACATACCATTCTTAAAAGCCTCAAACTGCATTTGCACCATACTATTGTCTTTAAAATGTAAAAATAAATTCTAAGAAGAAAAACAGGTATTCATGGGAATAAAATACTATTTTGGTATTTTAGATTTCTCTGTGGAACAGAAGAATTAGGAGAATTTGCTTATTGATAAGAGAGCTTTCCTTGATAACTTAAAAATGTAAAAATGGTTTTATTTCCTTCAGGAAGGAGAATTTTATTGATTTAATGAGAACATTTTACCTATTAAAACACTAGCTTTGACTTGATGAATACTCTTGCAGTAGATATTGTATTCAGTGTCTGCTATCTTTATAGCTATGTTGTCATATTCTCATTTACTTTTTACTTCCCTCCCTTGGTTACAAAGCTTCCAAAATCCCCTAAGATTTCTCATAGACATATGTTGGAGGATGCAAAGACTTGCATTTTTAGCTTTTCTTCTGAACTTTGGGTATTTGGAAAAACAAAACAACAAAAAAAGCAAAAAACACCATGTTGGATTTCCTATTGCAGAAATTGTAATCAGCTGGTTCCTTCCACTTCAGTGACAGTTCTTGCATGCATTTGGTGATGTTCATATTCTTCATGTTTTTACCAACCTTGCTGCTTGCTGAGTAGTATTGTTTTGTGAAAAAGTAATTTTCTCTCAAAATAACTGCATCAAATTTATTCTACATGAAATATTTATTCAATGTTTAGAGGACTGTAGATGAAGTTCACATGTGGAGTGGGAATAAATGCCAAATCAACCAGCTTAAATCAGGAGAAGCTCAGGATTCAGAATGTAAATCAGGATTCTCATGCTAGCTGTATATCAGAAGCATCTATGTGGCATATTAAAATATGCTCTGGTCAGGAGAAGGCCTGGACATCAGTAATATCTTTCTTTCTTTTAATTTCCAGGTGACTTTGAAGCAGAGGCAGGGAAAACTACTGGGGTGATGGCAGGTTTGGTTTAGGCTCTGACTTCTTTTTCCCCTGCCCATGCTTGCTTTCCCTCAGCACTGGAGCTTTTAGGGTAGTTCTTCATTCTTCTTTGTTTAAAAAATTGCTTATAGATACTTGATTTAAAGTATATATTCATAAAAATTGAGAATAAGATTACTCCCAAATGAAATTGAACACAGACCCAAGTTTGATGAAATGCTTAGGCATGAGCAGTTTAGATGGGATAAAAGCTCCAGGACCCTGGAAATCTTTGACAGAGTCCTGACAGGTGCACAATGACTTCCCTGACTGTGGAATTCCTGCCCACGTGCCCTTAATTAAATGCATGCTAAGGAAGTAAGCTGGCTTCTAAGTAAAAGCTCTGTAATTCCATGAGAATTTATCTTGTGATAGGGGAATGTCAACGTCAGTTATAATAAAGATCAATATATATTTTAACAATATGTGTATGTATTTAGCCAATATCTCCTTGGGTTTACTCAAAGTCATAAAATTCAAATTTCCTAGCCCTCCAGTGTCACTGTAACATATTGTAATACAAGCAGTTCATTGGATGCAAAATGAGGTTTGTATCTGGGCATCTGTTTAAATCTCAGGCATCTAGCCCACAAGATATTGTCTACTCTTTAGTTAGTAAAATTACAATAAAAAATTTAACACTACCACCAACATCCAACAGTTTGCTTTGTATCTAACAATTGAAAAAGAATAGGCCCCTATGATAATAGGGTTTTCATCAGCAAACTTATCCAAATGCTAATAAATGTACTAAAATATTCAAACAATCATCAGAGGATACCATAAACAACTCTATGCAAATAAACTAGAAAATCTAGAAGAAATGGTCAAATTCCTGGACACATACACCTTCCCAAGACTGAACCAGAAAGAAATTAAATCCCTGAATAGACCAATAAAGAGCTATGAAATTGAGGCAGTAATAAATAACCTACCAACCAAAAAAATCCCAGGATTAGATGGATTTACAGCTGAATTCTGCCAGAGGTACAAAGAAGAGCTGGTACCATTTCTACCGAAACTATTCCAAAAAATTGAAAAGAGGGACTCCTCTCTAACTCATTCTATGAGGCCAGCATCATCCTGATAGCAAAACCTCGCAGAGATACAACAAAAAAGAAAATTTCAGAAAAATATCTCTAATAAAAATTGATGCAGAAATCCTCAATAAAATACTGGCAAACTGAATCCAGCAGCACATCAAAAAGCTTATGCACCACAATCAAGTTTGTTTTATCTACAAGACGCAAGGTTGTTTAAACATATGCAAATCAATACATGTAATTGATCACATAAACAGAACTAAAGACAAAAACCACATGATTAACTCAATAAATGCAGAAAATGCCCTCAATAAAATTCAACATCCCCTCATGTTAAGAACTCTCAATAAACTAGGTATTGAGAGAAAATACCTCAAAATGATAAGAGCCATACATGACAAACACACAGCAGATATCATACTGAATGGGCAAAAGGTGGAAGAATTCCACTTGAAAACCAGCAAAAGACAACTGGCTAGACATATGCAGAAAATTGAAGCTGGACCCCTTCCTTACACCTTATACAAAAATTAACTAAAGATGAATGAAAGGCTTAAATGTAAAACCCAAAAATATAAAAACCCTAGAAGATAATCTAGGCAATACCATTCAGGACATAGGCACAGGCAAAGATTTCATTTTGAAAATGCCAAAAGCAATTACAACAAAAGCCAAAATTGACAAATGCGATTTCATTAAACTAAAGAGCTTCTGCACAGCAAAAGAAACTATCATCAGAATAAACAAACAACCTACAGAATGGGAGAAAATATTCGCAGTCTATCCATCCAACAAAGGTCTAATATCCAGAGTCTGCAAGGAACTTAAATAAAATTTCAAGAATAAAGAAACAACCCCATTAAAAAGTGGGAAAAATACATTAACAGATGCTTCTCAAAAGAAGACATTCATGCGGCCGACATATGAGAACAAGCTCAACATCACTGATCATTGGAGAAATGCGAATCAAAACCACAATGAGATACCATCTCACATCAGTCATAATGGCTATTGTTAGAAAGTCAAAAAAATAGCAGATGCTGGTCAGGTTATGGAGAAAAAGGAACACTTCTACACTGTTTGTGGAAGTGTAAATCAGTGTAACCATTGTGGAAGACAGTATGGCGATTCCTTAAATATCTAGAGGCAGAAGTACCATTTCACCCAGAAATCCCATTACTGTACGTATACCCAAAGGAATATAAATTATTCTATGATAAAGATACATGCATTTTTACCTCTATTGCAGCACTATTCACAATAGGAAATGCACCCTCATTGTAAGAGTGAAGAGGAAAATAATCTTATAAATAAGCATTTTTAAATTTATCATAAAATTTAACACTTTGCCTGGTATATCATGAAAGTTTGCCATAGGCCGGGCACAGTGGCTCAGCATGTAAACCCAGCACTTTGGGAGGCTGAGGCGGGTGGAACACTTAAGGTCAGGAGTTTGAGACCATCCTGGCCAACATAGTGAAACCCCGTCTCTACTAAAAATAAATAATAAAAAAAAATTAGCCAGTGTGGTGGTAGGTGTAATTTCTGCTACTCAGAAGGCTGAGGCAGGAGAATCGCTTGAACCTGGGAGGCAGAGGTTCTGGTGAGTGGAGATCAGCCTGGGTAACAGAGCGAGACTCCATCTGGGAAAAAAAAAAAGTTTGATATATATTTTTGAATGTTTATTTTTGTTATTAGGGCTCATAGAAGGTAGGTTTTGTTTTTGTTCTGAGTAAAGCCTATTGAATAACTTACTGTGCATGGTAATGTGTACAAGTAATAAGAATAAAAGACTTCCTACAGGAAGCTGAAGGAAAGAACAGAACATCACATTCTTCTCTCCAAATCCTTCTTTCAGAAATTAATCTTGAAAAAATATGATGTAGATTTATATTACTCATTTATTGATTCAATAATCCAAGTGAGTCACATCTGGGAGAGTTTTGTTTCTTGACATTTTTCTGGAAACTATTGTCCTAGAAAAGCTCAACCTTTCCTGAGTCAGCCTCACTCCACTCACCAATGATCTGGATTCTGTACCACAAAGATCCTGGAAGTTTTTGTATAAATTGTCAGTCACTACTCAGTCACCATGGTATATTTTGAATGTTCATCATTTATCTTTCTTCAGCCAGTGACAATATTGATTTCTCACTATATTTTTAAACACTTATCTCATGGCAGCAGGACAATTTTGCTTCTAGTTACCCTTTGAAGGTATCCTTCACCCCAGCACTTTCCTCATTTCTTCTTTGTTCTCGCCAATGCAGGGACTAATTATTTTTGAGAACCTTGTAGCCATTTATTCGTGTTTGATTTCTAGCATTTAGCATGCCTTACACATAGCTGTGTATATTCTTCATTCCGTGCATCAATGGGAAAGTACTTTCTATTATCCCTAATATGAAAGCCCTCTGTATCACCCCAATATATTAATTTATCCACTTAATTTGGCATCATGACTTATTGTGCAGAAATTTCTCAACTAAAATACATAGCAAAAGTAATACAACCTGGGACACATTTGCAAGAGGTGAATTGGTTGGAAATACTCAGAATCTGAGTCTGGTTTCTAATTCCCATTCCATAATAATCCTCAGTAGAAATAATTCGGGCAGTACACAGTGAACTTCCTGCTGTTATGTTACCACTCACTAGACAGAAAATGGAAGATTTGAATCGTGACACACAACTATATTTACTTGTGTGATGATTGATATTAAAACTCTATTAAGTGAAATTTCATGTTGAGGTAAACTATATTTTATATTTTCTTGTTTATCAATTTCTTCTTATCAATTTTGTTACTTTTTCATGAGAGGAAATATAATCATCTCCTTTATAAAGTCTGGTTCTCCCTTCTGTATTAGTCCAGAAAAACAAAACCAATTGAAGATTAGATGATAGACTGATAGATACATATATACATACATACATGCATGCATACATACATACATACATAGATACATAGATAGATAAAAAGAAATAGAAATAAATATAGATAGAGACAGAGATATGTTACAAGGATTGGCTCACAAGATTATGGAAGCCAAGAAGTCCCATGATCTGCCATCTGCAAGCTGGAGAATCAGAAAAAGCAGTAGTATAATTCAGTTCAACTCCAAAGGACTAAGAACAAGAAGAGCCAATGGTATTAGTATTGGCCTCAGATTGAAGAAAATTAGGAGGGACAATGTATCTTGGTAGGAGAAGATGGATGTCCCAGCTCAAGAAAAGAGGATGAATTCCCTCTTACTCTGCCTTTTTCTTCAAAGGATGATGCCCATTCACATTCATGAGACAATCTTCTTTAATCAGTTTACGAATTCAAACACTAGTCTTTTCAGGAAACACCCTCACAGACAAACCCAGGAAAAATATTTTACCAGCTATTTGAGCATTTTTAGCAAAGCCAGTTTGACAGATAAAATTAACCATCATGTCTTCCTATAAAATTGAGCATATATTCATGTGTGTCCCAATTGTGTCTTTTACATACATTTATCACAGCATCTATAATAATTTAATTTCCTTTTGAATGTTCACTTATAGTGATGTGCCACAAAATGATGTTTTGGGTAACAAGGGAATGCATATGGAACAGTGGCTTCATAGGATTATAATAACACATTCATACTGTACCTTTTCTTTTTTGTAACTTGTATAAGTTCAGAGTATATGTGCAGGTGTGTCACAAGAGTTTGTTGTACAGATAATTTTATCACTCAGGTATTAAGGCTAGTGCCTATTCATTATTTTCCTGATTCTTTCCCCACTCCCACCCTTCACCCTCTAATAGGCACCAATGTCTGTTGTTCCTTTTTATGTGTCCATGTGTTCTCATCATTTAGCTTGCAATTATAAGTGACAACATGCAGTATTTGATTTTTCTGTTTCCACATTAGTTTGCTAAGGATAATGGCCCCTAGCTCCATCCATGTTCCTACAAATGACATAATCTCATTTGTTTTTATGGCTGCATAGTATTTCACAGTGTATATGTACTACATTTTCTTTATCCTATCAGTGATGCTCATTTAGGTCAATTCCATGTCTCTGACACTGTGAATAGTGCTGTAATGAACATATACATGCATGTGACTTTGTAATAGAAAGATTTATATTCCTTTTGGTTTGTACCTAGTAATGAGATTACTGGGTTAAATTGTATTTCTGTCATTAGGTCTTTGAAGAATACTCACATTATCTACCACAATGGTTGAACTAACTAATAATTTACACTGCCACCAACAGTGTAGAAGCGTTTCTTTTTTCTCCACAACCTTACAGCATCTGTTATTTTTTGACTTTTTGATAATAGCCATTCTGACTGATGTGAGACGGTATTTCATTGCGGTTTTAATTTGCATCTCTCTAATGATCAACGATGTTGAGGCTTTTTTTATATGATTGTTGGCTCTATGTATGTCTTCTTTTAAAAAGTGTTGGTTCATGTTCCTTGCCACTTTTTAATGGGTTGTTTTCGTCTTGTAAATTTGTTTAATTTCCTTAGAGAGGCTGGATACTAGATCTTTGTCAGATGCATAGTTTGTAAATATTTTCTCTTATTCTGTAGGTTGCCTGTTCATTCCATTGATAGTTTCCTTTGCAGTGTAGAAGCTTTTTAGTTTAATTAGATCCCATTTGTCAATTTTTGCTTTTGTAGAAATTGCTTTTAATGTTTTCATCATTAAATCTTTGCCTGTGCTTATGTCCTGAATGATATTGTCTACGTTGTCTTCCTGGGTTTTGTTTATAGTTTTGGGTTTTAAATTTAAGTATTTAATCTGTCTTGAGTTAATGTTTGTAAATGGTGTAAGGAAAGGATACAGTTTTAATATTCTGCATATGGCTAGCCACATACTGTACCTTTTATATGTTAGATATGTTTAAATACATAAATACTTACAATTGTGTTAAATCACCTATAGTATTCTGTACAGTAACATGCTATACAGGTTTGTAGCTTAGGAGCAATAGGCTATACTATCTAGCCCAGATGTTTGCACCACAATGAAATCACCCAACAGTGCATTTCTCAGAATACATCCCCTTCATTTGGCAGCACATGACTGTATTTCTTTCATTTTTCTCTCTCTTATTTTCTTTTTCCTCTCTCTTGTTTCCTTTTTCTTTCTTCTTCTTTTTTAAAACAAGTTCTCACTCTGTTACCCAGGCTGGGTGGCATGATCACGGCTTATTGCAGCTTTGACCATCTGGGCTCAGACAATCCTCCTACCTCAGCCTCCCGAGTAGCTGGAACCACAGGTGTAGCCACCACACCTGGCTAAAATTTTGTAGTTTTTGCAGAGACAGGGTCTTGTCATTTTGTCTAGGCTGATCTCAAACTCCTGGGTTCAAGTGATCTCCCTGCCTTGGCCTCCCAAAGTACTGAGATTACAGTCATGAACCACCATGCCCAGCTGACTGTATTTCTTTCAAGAGGAGCAGTAAAGGGTATATATGTGATTAAAACATGGGATCCAATCTCTATAGGGTAAGATCAAAGCATCTTTGACTTAAAATTGTATAATCTTTGGCCTATTCCTTAAGCTTTCTCTGGCTCAATTTCTTGATCTTTGAAATGACAATAATAAGAACACCTGTTATATAGGGTTATTGTACAAATTAATTTATTCATGTAAAGTAACTAGTGTTCAGTAAAAGCTCAAACATATGAGAGAAAAAAATAGGATGTCAATCTTCTTGAGGGCAAAGTCAATGTCTGATCCCCTACTGTGTTCATAGCACCTAGTTCAGAACTTTATTATGCCAGAAATGAGTCATCATCACACCCGAAACTCCTAAATCACATAGATTTAATAACTCTCGCTTGTTTATGGTTCCCTGTGCTCCAATTCCTTTCTTATTTTCTCACTGCTCACTGAACCCATGCTTTATACATAATAGATAAATATAATTGTGAGTGATAGTCCTTGATGGCAAATCCACATGATATGTATATATGGATGACACTAAAATAAATCAATTTAATGAAGCTATTGAATTTATATATGATTTTAGACATTAAATTTTTTTCAATGATTGTAAACAAAAATACTCTACTAAAACATTTACCTTCTTGTGAAATGTTTGGGTATCACAGAACATGTCTCCAGAATGAAACTCACTGTCTATTCAGAGATTTTGGATTTTTTAATGGAAAACTTACGTAATTAACGACACTCTCCATTTTTATCTATCCTTTTGTACAAAGCACTCTGTCTTTTGCTGATTAAAATAATTTTTGATGAAATTTAAAACTTTACTCCAAGAATTCACCTTTGGCCTTGCTATTCTACCTTGAAACTTTACAGAATATTCTTCAGGAAATCACCTGAATGTGTTTATAGACATTTTTATTTTTAATTCTCTACATGTCAAAAAGCTGTCTCATTGGATGAGTTATAAAAGACATGGCTAAAGCCTCTTGCAGCTTTCAAGATGTAGCTGTGACCTTAGTCTGGTTGACATTTGTTTTTCTCACTATTTTTGTCCACCTGGAAATAAAATTTAACCACAACTGAAGCATAGCTTCTTTGATTTTTTGAGTTTGGTGGGAGAATCTGAAAGCATATATATGTATAAAATATATATATATAATTTCTTTTCCATTTTATTGCTACCAAGCAACAAAGATGTGTTGATAGCAGCCTGCTCTAATGACCCCCAACCTTACTAGCCTTCTTCAGAGCTAGCCAAAGAATGGAAAGCTTGATGTGCTGAGCTGGCTAGAAATGAATAGCTTCATTAGACCACTTTATCAATATGAAAACCATGCTAAAATTCTAATGCTTTTCTGAGACCAATCTGGTTTTACAAATGACTTCGAGTGGCCTACTAGCTTTCTGAAAAGACAGGTTAACTTCCATGAATAGCTCAGCTCATTTAAAACTGCTGTTCAGATATTCTAAACTGCCACATCACATCCTCATATGAAATACACTTTTGCCCTTTCCTATAAATTTTGTATAACAGAATACAACATTATTCATTGAGTTTCTCCCTTTCTCTCTCTTCTTGAGATAATCACTTCCTTAGGGCATTATAAGGAAAGACATGTATCCAAGCTCCTATAATCCCCAGGAGTGTGATTGCCTTGTGGTAATTATACCCTCCTTCCAAGATGTCTTATACTATTATTATGGTGCCTTATTGCTCAAATACGACAGAGATATCTGATAATGTAATTACTTCACCTTATCAGGCTTTAATAAATAATGTAGCAAGGACAGCCTCTGTAGCGAGCCTGTCTAAAGAGGCCAAGCATACAAAGGGACAGTGTCTGTAATACAGATGATATTAATTCACAGAGCTGAGGGTAAGCAACAGAAACATTAAGATCAGATATTTTACCATGGATGATTAAGCAAATGCATAAGGCAGGGGGTATCAAAGCATAGCTCCCTCTCTAGCCACATTTCCTCTTTAATCCTTCGTACGAAATATCCTAAAAGGAACCGGTACCTACAGAACAAATATGATGGATGCACGTCCTTGAGATTTAGGATGAAATATACTCCCAGAAACTGGAAGAAATATAAGAACCCTCCAATGTAAATAACCAGAACAAGGGATTGAGCAAATAGTCTCATCACACACAACAAAATAAATATACAAAACAAACAAAATTAAAAAGGAAAAATCTCTGTAGCCATAACCTTGTTTTAGTCACAGTACATTTGCTCCTGTTGAATAATGGAAACATCATTGTTAAAGTGTTGCCTATATCCAAATGTTTTCCCTAAAAGTAAAAAAAACGCAACTATACTTGAAAAAGTTACTTACTGGGATTAAGGCCATGTGCCTCCTGGAATTTGTCCCTAACATTAAAACAAATAAAAAAACACCTGGACAAGATAATGCACAACTATTGCCAACAATTAATGCAACCAAGTGAAATATTTTAATGCAAAAGTAAAAATTACTGTTGTATTTTTTGGGGTTCAACCAGAGACACACAGCAAGCAGAAGACACATTAAGAGATACATTAAGAAGATATTAAGAGATTTATTGCAAATAATTGGCTTGGCAAATCTGAAATGCAGAGAGCAAGCCATCAAGAAGGGGAGACCAGAGCGCTTGGATACAAGTTTTATACGTTGTGCATAGGCTTAATATATCTTCAGGGAAGCCTCTGCTCTTAAGACATTTCAACTGATTGAATCAGAGTCGTCTCGATTACCTAATATACTCTCCTTCACTTAAACTCAGTTTATAATGGGCTTTCATATGTACAAAATACTTCCACTGCAAGCAAGATCTGAATGACTGTTTGATTATCAGGGATCATAGCCTAACCAAGTTGACACATAAAAGTCATCAAAATCTACAAATTGGAACTCTTGTACATCCTCTTAAAGACAACAATAAATCCATATTTTTATATAACATGATATAACTATCCTACAGTCAACCAAAACATGCCAGCTCTTTTCCTAGAAGAGAGTGCAAAGTCCTAAGGTGATTCTCATTTATGTTAATAGCTTGTAGCTTAAACGGTATGCTACAAAGTTGACTTATAAAACATCCTATCTTAGATAATACGGGCATAGGAGGGGGAAGGAAATAAAAAATATTTGGTTAAAATACATGCAAACATATTCATAGTAAATTAAGAAAGAAATATGACTGTTGTAGTCCTCATTTCTGCGATTGGTCATGTGGTCTTAACTGGTATTTTTAACTACTTTCCTCTGCTACCCTTTCTCCATTCCCTTTGTTCTCAGCAGACATCTCAGCAGGCTGTCATTCTTTGTGACCCAAAACTTCATTCCTGAAAGCAATAAACCATCAGCAGCCTTGCCTGAGTTAAGTAATTATGCATTTCCCTGATTTTATTTTTTAAACTTGTATTTTTTAGGTTTGGGGGTACCTGGGCAGGTTTATTATCTAGGTAAATGCATATCACATGGATTTGGTATATAGATTATTTAATCATCGAGGTAAGAAGCATAGTATACAAATAGGTAGTTTTTTGATTCTCTCTCTCCTCCTACCTTCTGCCCTCAAATAGGCCCTGATGAATGTTGTTCCCTTCTTTGTGTCTATGTGTTCTCAATGTTTAGCTCACTTATAAGTGAGAATGTGGTCACAGGTTATCTGTTTCTGTGTTAGTTTGCTTAGAATAATGGCCTCCAGCTGCAACTGTGTTGCTGCAAAGCATATGACCTTATTCTTTTTGATGGCTGTATTGTATTTTATGGTATATGTGTACACATTTTTTTTACTCCTACTGCTGATGAGCATTTAGGTTGACTCTGTGTCTTTGCTATTGTGAATAGTGCTTTGATGAACATACATGTACATGGGTCTACATGGTAGAATGATGTAAATACCTTTGAGTACATACCCAATATATACCCCAGAATGATAGTTCTGTTTTAAATTTTTATTTTAAAAATTAAAAGAGATTTATCAAATCACCACACGGCTTTCCACAATGGCTAAACTAATTTACATTCCCACTAGCAGTGTGTATGCATTTGCTTTTCTCTGTGGCCTTGCCAGCATCTGTTATTTTTTTTATTTTTGATGATAGCCACTCGTGAGAGATGGTATCTCATTATGGTTTTGATCTGTATTTCTCTAATGTTTAAAGATGTTGAACATTTCTTCATATGCATGTTGGTCGTGTATATGTTCATGTTCTTTGCTCATGTTTTAATGTGATTGCTTTTTGCATGTTACTTTAAGTTCCTTATAGATTATGAATATTAGACCTTTGATGCATAGTTTGCAAATATTTTCTCCTGTTTTTTAGGTCATCTGTTCACTCTGTTAATAGTTTCTTTTGCAGGCAGAAGCTCTATACTTTAATTACGTCACTTAGGTCAAGTTTTGTTTTTATTGCAATTGCTTTTGATGTCTTCGTCATGAAATCTTTGCCTGGACCTATGTCCAGAATGGTATTTTCTATGTTACATTCCAGGGTTTTTGTAGCTTTAGGTTGTACAGTTAATTATTTAATCCATCTTGAACTGATTTTTGTATATGATGTAATGAAGGGGTCTAGTTTCAATCTTCTGCAAATGGCTACCCAGTTATACTAGCACCACTTATTGAATAGGGAGTCCTTTACCCATCGCTTTTGTTAACTCTGTCAAAGATCAGATGGCTGTAGGTATGTGGCCTTATTTCTGAGATCTTATTGTGTTCTATTGGTCTATGTCTATTTTTCTACCAGTACCATGCTCTTTTGGTTACTGCAGTCTTGTAGTATAATTTTAAATCAGGCAATGGGATGCCTTCAGGTTTGTTCTTGTTATTTAGGATTGCCTTGGCTATTTGGACTCTTTCTTGTTTCCATATGAATTTTAAAATAGTTTTTTTTTTTTTTTTTTTTTTTTTTTTTTAAATTCTGTGAACAATGTCATTGATGGTTTGAAAAGAATAGCATTGACTCTGTAAATTGCTTTGGGCGGAATGACCATTTTAAAAATATTGTTTCTATTTGTAGACAGTTTGATTCTATACATAGAAAACACCATAGTCTCTGCCCAAAAGCTCCTTGATTTGATAAACAACTTCAGCAAAGTTTCGGGATGTAAAATCAATGTACAAAAATCAGTAGCAATCCTATTCACCAATAACATTCACTCTGAGAACCAAATCAAAAACACAATTCCACTCACAAGGCAACAAAAAGAATAAAATCACTAGGAACATAACTAACCAGAGAGGTGAAAGATCTTTAAAATGATCATTACAAAGCATTGCTCAAAGAAATCAGAGATAACACAAATAAATGAAAAAAAAATCCAGACTCACTGATTTTTATTACAGGGCATGGTAGCACTAAGAGATGCTGTAAGAAATCTCATATATTTCAGTCATATTCTTTCTTACTTCTTTGTAGACTAATAGTCCAACCCCCCCAGCCAAGCAGTAACCCCTATCTTTGTTGATTCAGAAGTAAGGGGTATCTAAAATGGTTGACTGGCAGTCTTAACTTCCACTTCAACTGAATCATTGTGACTCCCAGAAGCATGTCTTCATTTGGAATGATGTTCTCTAGGCTGTCCATACAGCAAGCAAGAATCCTGTTAGTGCATTATGAGGGCTAATAATGAATGCTGACACTCCCATTTCCACTCTTTGATTTCTGAGCCCATAAATTCTGGCTGTGGGAGAAAAAGCACCACATATTGTATGCTGACTTGGAGCATAGTCAGCCTCCTAGAGAAACTTGCCCCAGCTCTGAAAGGTATTTCTATGTATAGCTATGTATAGCTGGCACTGAGTCTTCAAAAGGCTGTTCCACTTTTCTATCAAGCCCACTGCTTCAGGATAGTGGAAAACATGGCAAAACCAGCGAATTCCATAAGCATGAGCCCATTGTTACACTTTATCTTCTATGATGAGATTTTCTTTGTCAGAAGCAATGTTGTAAGACACCATGATGGTAGATAAGGCATTCTGTAAATTCACAAATTATAGCCTTGCCAGAAGCATTGCATTTACGGAAGGCAAATCCATATCCAGAATAAGTGTCTATTCCAGAAAGAACAAAGAACTGCTCCTTCCATGATGGAAGTGGGCCCATATAATCAATTTGCCACCAGGGGTAGGTGGTAGATCACCTAGTGAATAGTGCTGTATCAAGGACTCTGATGTTGGTCTCTACTGCTGGCAGTATTGGCACTGAGCAATGGTTGAAGTCATGCCATTTTTGGTAAATGAAAGTAGATGTTTTTGAGGATTATTTTCCTTTCTCTATCATACAATCACCCTGGTTAATGGTTATAAATTCCTTTGGGGGAAGGCTGAAAATAAGATTAACAGTATAAATTTTTTTTAGTGTAGCAGGGTGGGGACCTGGACTCTCCTTTCTGAAAGAGGGATTCATTGTGTAAAATGGCTCAAGTCTGAGAATTTATTGAGAAGCCATGACTCTCTGCTTTAGCAATTTAAGTTCACAAGATTTGAAACTCTTCCCCATATACAGATCAAGTAGGAATATATTGCTTATCTATTTCTTCCTAGAAGCACCAACATCAACTATCCTATGCCATTGCTATCTGCAAGCCAGACTCTTCTGATTACTGCTTTGACTACAATTCATTACAGCAGCCACATCCACCTTGACTTTGGGGATTATGGGCCACTATTTGGTCCCTGAATACCTGTGAGCCAATTATCCCCATTCCTTTCTGGGATCTCAGTTAGATGGCAGGAGTCCTGCAATAATTACTGATCATAAAAAAAGTACACCCAGAGAGATCTTGAAGGATGCAGGCCTCCCCTCACAAATTACATTTTCCTAGTTGCTAGCAAAAGTTGTCTTCTCTGGATCCTCCCAGGATGAGTAAGAAGGTCTTACATAATAAATATACTCCAGTGTTCTTGTCTCCCTAAGCCCTTGGATACTTTTCTCTATAGCATAACAAGGCAGTTCTGACATTCTAACTTCATTTAGTGTATGCCACCTTATGGACCATGTTTTAGCCAACCAACAAACCAAACCATAGAGATTTCTTAACTTATTGAGCTAAAACATTGATTACAGAATCTCTCTAAGACCCATATCAGTAAAATCAGCCTATTTCAACTTTATGTCTCTTTTTGCATTATCCCACTCCATTAGTATTCATATACACACATATTCCCCAGATTTCTGTCTATATGAATTGAAAAATAATCATGCAGTTGTTTTGGTATGTAGTGTACTTTCTAGTGAGTCATACTTTGCAATTCAGTTTTTGGGATGTCTGGGCTGTAGTACAGATCCAAAAGCAAAGAGAGATGGTGGAGTATTCCTTGAGAAAAATCAACAGTATTTTGTAAAGCAACCATCTCAGGGGAGACCATTATTGGTTCTTCAGGCAAATGAGGGCACTTCCTCAGGCAGGGATAGAAGGACAAAGAAGACTTGGTAGAATTTAGGGTTTCAACATTCCCAGCTTCATTGGGATCTCCCCAAATGTCCCCATTCTGATGCATGTGACCCCATTGTTTCCTAAAAATTTTTTACTTTAACAGAAGACACCCAGAGATGTTGGGAATCCAAAGTTGTAATTCAACCACCCACAGTGTGAGAATCTAAGTTTATTTTCCAGAAATCCCAGCCAGACAAATAGGAGATGAGAAAAATTTTAAAACATAAATAAAAATTTTCAATTTTCAGGTCATCTATGAAAAGCTTGAACTGGACAACCTGAGTTCATTCTTTTTTCCCGTCTTACTCCAGGAAAGAATAATGATTGCTATTGCATAGTAATAAGCAACCACCAAATTCCATTATACTCCCTAGTATGACTAAAATGTTCTAGAGTAGGCAAACACAGGCATTTGATTAAGAGAGTCATGGTTTTACTATTTTTTTTCCTGAAAATTATCTTTTAATGGCTTTGGAGATTTTCTACCAAGATGCCTAATCATTTTCTTTACCTGATCCAGATACACTTTGTTGTCAAAGAAGTGAAACTCAAAGATGTTTTAAACCCAGGTACATCTTTCTTTGCTTCCTGGGGTGAACAGAAAGAAAAATAAAACTTTACTTTCAGTTTTTCTAACTTTAATTTTCTTCCCTACTACTTATGCTTTGATTTGCATTTAGTTTGTTTACAGATAATAAGTTATTTCCCAGTGAGTGTTTGGTTTCATGATCAGGCTATTCAATGATCTCTGTAAATGAATTTACAGAGATTTTGTCTCTGTTTGTTGAGAGATATTACAGAATTGACTAGGCTTTCCTGTTTATTTGTCTATTTAAATCAAATAACTGAAAAATTCTTACCCACTGGGAAGAGACAAGCTCTTTGATACAGACTGGTAAGTACTGTAATTTCTGTTTATTCTTAACCCACAGCTGAAATTTTAGCATTAATTAGTTTCCTGTTTGTGTCTGTATGTCTGCTTATTTGTCTGTAATTCAGAAATGACTTTGTGTGTGTAATATTTTTAAATTTTCTGGATTGTATCAATAAATAGGAATATATAATTTCTTTAGTTCTATGCTGACTGGCATCAAAAATTAATGTAAGAAGTTTAATTTGTATGTATTTGTGCAGTTTTGAGAGATTCTCTTTATATTAATTTCTATTTTTATTGTACTATGATCTGAGAGTGTGTTTGGTATATTTTGATTATTATTATTATTTTGGATATGGAGTCTCACTCTGTTGTCCAGGCTGGAGTGCAATGGCATGATCTCGGCTAACTGCAACCTCTGCCTTCTGGGTTCAAGCAAGTCTCCTGCCTCAGACTCCCCAGTAGCTGGGATTGCAGTTCCGTGCCACTATGCCCAGCTCATTTCTTTTGTATTTTTAGTAGAGATGAATTTTCACCATGTTTGCCAGGCTGGTCTCTAACTCCTGACCTCAGGTGATCCACCCACCTTGGCCTCTGAAAGTACTGGAATTATAGGTGTGAACCACTATGCCCGGCAGATTTTGATTATTTTAAAATTTATTAAATCTTGCTTTATGACGTAGGATGTGGTCAATCTAGAAATATGTTCTGTATGTAGAAGAATGTATAATCTGTGTTTGTTGGGCGAAGTGTTCTGTAGATGTCTATTTGGTCCAATTTGTCAACTGTCAAGTTTAATTAAGTCCAGGGTTGTTTTTGTTTTTTGTTTTCTGCACGAATAATTTCTCTAACATTGTCAGTAGAGTGTTAAAGCCTCCTATGATTATTGTGTGGTTGTCTATCTCTTTTCGTAGGCTAAGAAGAAATTGTTTTATGAATCTAGGTGCTCCAATGTTGTATGTGCTAGTCTTCTTATTGGATTGTACACTTTATCATTATATAATGTCCTTCTTTGTCCTTAACCGTAAAAGGTCAACATCTATTTTTTTCTGGTATACAAATAGCCACTCTTGCTTTTTTTTTTTTTCTTCCATTTAAATGGTAGATTTTTCTCCAACCCTTTAACTTGAGCCATGAGTGTCATTACATGTGAGGTGGGTCTCTTGAGGACAGCAGACAACTGGCTCTTGTCTTTGTCTTACCACTGTCTGTTGTTAAGTGGAACATTTAGCCCATTTACATTCAGGGTTAGTATTGAGATGTGTGAGTTTGATTCTGTCATCATTGTTAGCTGGCTGTTATGTAGAATTTGTTGTGTAGTTGCTTAATAATGTTTGTGGGCTCTGTGCATAAATTAGTAGTTGTGGTTGTCAATGTTATTCTTTGATTCCATGTTTAGCATCCCCAAGGACCTCTTGTTTGGCTGGACTAGTAGAAAGAAATTCTCTCAGAATTTGCTAATCTGAGAAAGATTATTTCATCTTCACTTATGAATCATCATTTGTTAGGATATGAAATTCTTGGCTGGAATTTCTTTTCTTTAAGGATGGTGAAAATAAAATAAAAAAAAAAATCTTCTGGATTATAAGATTTCTGCTGAAAGTTCTGCTGGTAGCCTAATTGGGTTCCATCTGTATGTGATTTGACCCTTCTCTCTAGCTGTCTTTAAGAATTTGTTTCATTTGCTTTGATCTTGGTGAATCTGATAACTATAAGGCTTAGGGATGGTTGTTTGTATAGTGTCTAGCTGAGGTTCTCTGTACTCTATTTCTTGAATTTATATGTCAGCCTTTCTAGTGAGATTATGGAAATATTCATGGACTATGTCCTCAAATATATTTTTCAAGTTGCATATTCTCTCTCCTTCTCTCACAGGAATGCCAATGAGTCATAGATTTGGTCTTTTTACATAATTCAATATTTCTCTGAGGTTCTAAAAATTCTTTTTAATTCCATGTTTTAAAAAACTTTGCCTGAGTTGATTTAAAAAACGGATCTTCAAGCTCTGAGATCCTTTCCTCAGCTTTGTCTGTCTGTTCTGCTGTTAATAGTTCTGATTGTATTATGAAATTCTTGTAGAGAATTTTTCAGCTCAATAAGTTCAATTTAGGTCTTTCTCAAAATGGCGATTTCATTGTTTTACCTCTTGAACCATTTTACTGGATTGCTCAGCTTCCTTGGATTGGGTTTCCACTTTCTCCTGGATCCCAATGAGCTCCCTTGCCATCTGAATTCTGAATTCCATGTTTGTCATTTAAATTGATTCATATTTGTTAAGAACCATTGCTGGGAAGCTAATGGACTCATTTGGAGGTATGAGGACACTCTGGCTTTTTGAATTGCCAGAGTTCTTGTGCTGACTTTTTCTCATCTGGGCAAGTCGGTGTTCCTTTAACTGTGGGTAGAACTTGAGTATATTCAGTTGACTTCATTTCTCACAGTTTTCAGAGGGCTAATGCTCTGTACAGGGTCTTATATTATGGAATTCTTGACTTTGGTTTTTCAGGAGGGAGAATTAGGTAAGTGCTTTCTTTGGTGTTATAGTTTGGACGCTGATCAAGTAGATGGCACTTGAAAGCAATGGAAAGTAGATAGGCTCTTACTCAGCCACTTTGCTCCATTATGTATCTACCTGTTTGCAGCTGTACTGCGCAGTGCAAGGAGGAGAGCGGTGAACCCATGACCAGGTGTACTCCTTGGACTTAGGGGAGCCACTTCTGATCACTGGCACTGTGTGTGCAATTTTTATTATTGTTTTCAGGCGTTTCTAGCCACAGGGCTCCCTTAGGCAGAGTTCTAGCAAGGACATAAACCCCACACTTTCCAGATCTACCCTGTGGAGGGAGACATGCTTAGGTTCCACACCAGCCTGTGACCCTGTGCGAATCACCCCTCTCAGTTTTCTGGGAGTGTAGGCTCCTCTCCTGCTCAAGTGCTGGGCAGAGATCTCAGTTTGATACTCCTAAGCCATGAGCCAGAACCCTGAGGCACTGTGACCTGCTTGTGGCTCACTTCTCTAGCCACTCAAGGTTGGGTTCTGGATGTGCTGGGGTATCCAAAGGGCTCCCAGGCTGACAGAACTCACTCAGGTCAAGCAAAGCACCCAGGCTAGGCAGCAAAGTCTGCACTGTGTACATGCTCTTATGTGGCTGCCAGGCATGAGTGAGCCCTGGAACAGGCCAGCAGGCAAGAGGGCCTGCAGGACACTCATGCCCCAGTCACACAGGGAAGTCAGCTTTGCTTCTCCCAGTCCAGCAGTTAGCTGGGGCCAGAGCTTCTCAGAGGGAGATGGGGAGCACTGGGTGATGGATGCTCATGACTGGATTCTGCTGGAGCTGTCCTGCACAGAGTTCCCTAGCTCCATATCTGCTGAAACCCTATCTCTGTCTAATCTTTAGGGACATCTCCCTGCCAGTTTAAACATCTATGGGGGTATGCAGTTGCCTGCAGCTAGGGTCCCAGAAGTCCTCAGTGAGAGTCAGTGGTTTTGCAGTCCCTTCACTTATCCCTTTTCAGGAGCTGTTTGGAGTCAGGAGCCAGCCCTAGCATTTGAGCACCTGACACAGGGTTCCCAGCTTCCTCTCACTTCAGCCTGTGTGTCTGCAACATTTCTCCATCCACATTCTGTGTTTTAGATTCAAAGATCATTTAATAGTTTAAAGGGTGTCACAGTGTTTTTCCTATAGATCCCCCAGTGCATGCAGGTCACAGGAAGACAGAGGCTGCAGGAGAGTCACTTGGGCCTCCTGGAGCAGAGGAGACAGATTAGGGGAGAGAGAGCACTGGAGAAGAGATTGCAGTTCCACTGGCCAGGGTGAGACACAAAACCATAAGTTTTAATCATACACACATATACACATAATATACTCTCTCTGAATACACAAAGAAGAGAATGCATTCAATAAATAATTTTTACTATTCACACAGCTTTTATGGGTACTGTTGAGAATACAAATATCTAAAGGTTACGGTGTCTGCTGGGCTATATGTGTCACATAGTAGAGTAATATTTTTTTCATTGCCAATGACTATTCAGAAGTGTGAAGACAAAGAGCATGGGTTGAGATCAGATGGCACAGAAGGCGAAGCTGGGTCAGCACATCCTGATTTACAAAGAATGAAAGTGGAAACAGAAATAAGCTATCCCAGGAACCAATTCAATAGAAGACAATTCACCTTTTACTAACTACCAGTATAAAAATAAGGTTAAGAGGTAGGCCAACACCAAAGGCATCAGGGGATGATATAGAATGAGGCAAAGAAAATCAAATAGCACATCTGGAATTTCAAAACAAATTTAAAGACAAAAATGTACCCAATTCTGATTGGTTTATCACCACTAATTGATAAGACTCAATTTTCTTATTTTTCTCCATTCTTCTTTCTCCGTAACTGAAAACTAAGATGGAATCTGAGCTTTGAGTGGTTTCAGTAAAAGAAATGTTTGGTTCTGCATAAGAGAGCCACAGATGTTATAATCTCTGGTCTATAAGTACCAAGTCAAGCACTGAAACTTACTTCATGTGATCAACATACCAAATGCTTACATAGGGCATCAGAATGATATTCCTCCATTGCAAGTAAAATATGCAGGGCTGGCAGATGCTTGTAAGATGGTCATTTTCCAAGTAGTGAAGACATAATTAGAAAACAGACAGATTTACAAAAACGATACAATAAAATATTGGTTAGTAGTTGTTATGATGCTAGCTGTTATGGTGAACAACCAAAAAAACTCATAGTTAATTTTCTGTGATTTCTTCTACACAAAGAGCTACCTATTAATGTAACCCAAAAATAAGCCCCAAAAGGCATTCAACTATTGGAGAAACAGCCAGAGATTGTGACTAAAAAGCATTAATGTATGCTAATATGGTTGGCATGAAAAAGTATTTGTGGTAAGCATGCTTAGGTAAAACTTTTGCAGGTAAAACATGGTGAACCAAATAAATTTGTTATAAAGCAATGTAAAATTAGTGTATTCAGTCTAGATGGTTAGTGAATGGACCCACTCATTGATTATCATTGTTCTTACTAGGTAGAGAGAGATCCTAAGGCTGTTTGATATAGCTTAGATATTTATGTTCTCCAAATATCATGTTAAAATTTGATCCTTGATGTTAGAGGTGGGGCCTGGTTGGGATTGTTTGGATCAAGGGGTTGAATTCTTCATGAACAACTTGGTGCTATCCTTGTCCTTGTGGGAGTGAATGAGCTCTTAGTTCCTAAGATAACTGGTTGTTGAAAATAGATTATGCCCTCCTCCCCTCTCTCTTGCTTTCTTTCTTTCTCATTATGTGGTGACTGCCTCCACTTCACCTTCTGCCTTGAATAGAAGTTTCCTGAAGCCCTCACCACAGCAGGTGTATGTGCCATGCTTATTGTACAGCCTGCAGTACCATGAACCAAATAAACCTCTTTTCTTTATAAATTACCCAGCCTCAGGTATTCCTTTGTAGCAACACACAGAGACCAAGACCCTGATCTAGTGCACAGTTAAGAATAGGAAATGACTCCTGGGTGTGTCCTTCCAAGAGCAAGTATTTCAGGTGACAGGGTACTTCCTGAGATGCCTGGTTGAGCTCTTTCCTCCTGAGCCAAATTCATAGGTGAATATTACAAAGATGGGGCACTATTATTTGGTGGTTAAATGCTATGGCCCAGCGGAGCCTAGAGAACTGGCAAGAACATTATCTCTGCTGCTCTCCTTTCCTAATCACAATAAAAGTAATAGCCACCTTATGTACTCAGAGGCAAGCTGCCTCCAGAAGTGGAAGCCAGCCTAAGGCTCTGCCAGGATGTGAATGGTCATAACATGGTACATGGAAATCTGGAGTAAGACTGCTGATCAGAGGTCTGAATTTTCTGGTTCCTGGAGAGGATCTATGTCATTGAGAATCACGGCCCCTGAGAAGATGCGTATGTTTTGTTTCTTGACAGGGAAAAATCAAATTGTAGTCTGGCAAATCACTTCTCAATAGTGACAAAGATGAGATTTTCTCTCTAGCCATTGAATTTGGGTCTAGAAACTGAACAAAATGCTGACTGAGGAAAACAGACAAGACAACTATTATCAAGAGGAGAGAAAAACAATTACAGCATTTGAAATAGAAAGCTTAAAAGAAAATAAAGCTATAAGAGATGGTAATTTTTTTAATATTAAACAATAAAAATAAACCACTAATGGAGAATCAATTAGTAAATCAAACAGAGTCTCCGAGGACAGTAGAGTTGGTGATTTATAGCGAAGACACTATAAATCTGTGGGTTGATTTAAGCAAAGAATGATTGGTGTTGAGACCTTTGGCTGATTGTCCTGACCCTGATGACCCTGATTCTTCTTCCTTTCCAGTATTCATGTCATTTGCCACATGAGTTTGTTCCTTTCCATAAAGAAGGAACAGTTGTTTTCTCACTCCTAGAATCTGCACTGGACTTCTGACTTGCACTGGCAAGTAGAAATGGGGTGGAAGTAATAGAGGGTCAGGTGTGAACCAAGGTCTTAAGAAGCATAGAGGTTTCCACATGTGCTCTTGCTCCTCTGCCTTCAGTATGAGAACATGCCCTGCTGGAAATGGCAGCATGTACAGTAGAGCTGAGTCATCCCTGGTAATTCCAGCCAAGATCATCCTAGATTAGCCAACTCAGAGTTGCCCACCAGACATCTAAGTAAGGCCAGAGAAACTACTTAACTGAGTCCAGCCTAACTCATTGAATTTTAGACTATGAGCTAAATAAATGTGTGTATGTGTGTTTATGTTTGTGTTTTATGGCACTGATGTTTTGTGATTGATTTTGTTTATAATGTAGCATTTAATTGCCTATAGAAAAATGATATAAGACAGGAACCTAGATGATTAAGAGAAAAAAATGCAGGAAGAAATACAAAAATATGGGAAGCATTAAAAAAAGACATGTATGAAGAGAAGATATTCAGAAGCCCTAAAATGCCAATAATAGAAGTTTCTATTATTGAAGGCAAGGGAAATAAAAAAAGAATGGGAGGCAATACTTACCTAAATAATGGAAAATTGTTTTCCTAGACAATAATAATTTGAGTGTGAGTTTACAAAATCACTTAATTTCAATGCAGCAGTAAAGAAAAAGACACATGCTTTGGCATGCCTTAATATTCTAAATAAAATAATGAAGGAAAACATGTTTGCAAAATACTTCTAAAGATTAAATTACTCACAAAACTACTAAAATAGGGGTCAGCAAACATTGGCCTAAGGGCTAAATCCAACCTGCTGTCCCTTTTTATAAATACATTTATTTGTTTACATATTGTTATGACTGATTTTGTGCTACAGTTGCAGGGCTGATTACTAAAGATAAAGGCTAGTCTGCAGTGCCCAAACTCTTTATTATCTGGCTCTTTAAGTAAAACCTTTCCTCATAGCTAAAAGATAATGGAATAATCATTTTTGTCTTTTGTCTGTTGAGTTAAAAAGACTCTGAACTTGAAACTCTATTGCCAGCCAAGATGTCATTCACCAATTGGATCAAAAAAGTTATAAATATGCAAAGAATCACAGAATTTATATTAGTCAAGCACCTATAAGTAGAAATGACCTGAGGAAGAAGTTTAAATGCCAAATGAGTTAAAACGAAAATCTCAATGCAGGGAAAGAATTAGATAAGTGGGAAATTGTAGATAAAGAATTTTGCGATAAATGTAATTAAATCTGAACTGTTTATGAGATATTTATTATGTACAATATAATTACTATGAATTTGTGAAATAATAAAGATACTGAAAAAAAAACTGAAATATAGATATTTCAACAAAACCCATAAGACATAAAATATCAGGGAGAAGAGAAAAATAAAAGTATTCTAAACTTTGATATAGGGGATGAAGACTCCCATAGAGAAAAAGAAAAAGAACGTATCACATATTCTATAGAAAAACTCATATATATAGATGTGCAGGGAAAACAATTACAAGAATGGAATGTCAATACATCAGTCAAAAGCCTGATTTAACAAAGAAAGAATAGAACAAATAGTAACTAAAATAAGCTAAAATGAGTAACATTGAAATGAGGACATAGCAAAGTACCTTAAATGGTAAACATTAAACACTGTGATATAAAACTCTATACTATCTGCAAGTAGGCAGAAGTCTCAGACTAAACAAAATATAAACATTTGGCTATATATTGTTTACAAGAACACTTAAAGAAATAAAAAAGTTTGAAGAAGGAAAGATGAAAAAAGATACTAGGAAAATGCAAACAAAACAAAGCAGGAATATTAGACTTAATATCAGAGAAAATGGGATTTAAGGTTAAAAGTACTCAAGAGGATGCTGAAGGGCATTACACAATGATAAAAGGAACAATTTATGAAGATATAAAAGTCATAAAGTTGCATGCACCGGGAAGATAGCAGCTAAATATATAAAGCAAAATATTAGAAATGCACATTGACCTTGATAAAAATGCAATCATGGAAAAAGAGTTTATGGCACTACATTCAAGTATTGCAGTGATATAATAGACAAGAAATAAGTGAGGGCACAGAGGCGTAGAATATGCAGTCAATAAACTAGATTGTATGTGTAGGTATACATAGATATAAATATGTATATCATTACATCTGAAAGAAAATATATTTTATTCATATTTAGGAAATACTATAATTATTAAATTTTGTCTATATATAAGTTTAAAACATTTTGAAAATAACAAGTTTTATAGTCCACAATTGCTCATCATAATCCAATGTAAATTTCAATATAAACATATCCTTCAACTATTAGCATCTTAGGAATTAAGGATTATCTATCTAAATAATCTTTGAGGGCCAAAGTAAAGCCAAAACTGAAATTATAAGCAGTCTAGAAAATTTTTTTATAAACCAAATAAACCCTTCTCTGTTAGTTCAGATTATTTGGATAAAATTGTCATAGAGGCCAGATTCAAATTTCTTTAGTAATAATTTCCTATAATATGGAATCCTGAGATGAACGCTTCAAGGGTTACTTCCACGGCTCTAATACATCATCAGGGCCCTATTTTTCTTCCACTGATATGCCATGCCACCTTTGGTTTATTAGATTTGTTCTTAGTCCTCTTTAACCCACATCTGTAAGAGGGATGCTTCGTTTCCAGGTATTATGTTCAAATATGCCAGCATCCATTGAATAAAGAGAACATTTTTTCCAATATGCCCTTTTATAATAATATAGAAATCTTTCCCCAGCATCTCTCAGTAGACATCTATTCACATCTCATTGCTTAGAATTTGGTTACATGTCTAAGTGCAAACCAATCTCAGGTAAAGTAAATTTTATCCATAATTTACTTACATTAGTTGGGATTGCTAGATTGTGTTAAATGGATGTAAAGGAGAAATGTGTGGTTCATAGAAACCCAACAATTTCTGCTGATTTTTTTTTTTTGCTGCAACAAATGGAAAACATGTAAAAATACTTAAACAATTTATAATTTTAAAGGTCATTAACACATCCTAAATTTTTTGAAAGAGTATAGTATCATAAATCAAGAGAGAAGAAAAATAATAAAATAATAAAATATGAAAGTTAGTGAAACATAAAACCAAAAAACAAAATGAAAAGGTTAATTCTACCCAAAAGTTATTCTAGGACCAATGTCTTACAGTTGTTTTAACTATTTATTGAAAAACAGATAATTCCAATGTTATATAAATTATCCCCCACAATGAATGGGATGCCAGACCTTCATAAAACTAGTATATAAAAAGGAAACTTATAGATAATGTTGCTTAGGAATATACACGTAAAATTCTCACTTAAAGGGCAAATAGAATTCACACAGGTATCAAAGAATAATATACTTCAAAAAGATTGAATTTACTCCAGGAATACAGCAATGATTCTGTGTCTAGAAGCCTACCAATATAATTACTGAGTGTAAAGTCTATGATCATCTTAAGAGTTGTTATCAAAAGCCATCGGATAATACTTGAGATACTGGTATACAGAAGTGGTAGTGAAAACTAATTTTAAAGAATAGTGTTGTATAACACTGTAAGTGGTAAAAATGCTAAAACAGTTTCTATTAAAATTAGAAAGAAGACAAAGATGCCTGCTGTTATTTTTGTTATTGATATTTCTTTTTAAGTGATTTAGAAAATGAAGAAAGATGAGAAAACTAATTTATCAACCCCCAAATGGGGAGGAGATAAATTATAAATTCCTCTTTTAAATGTTATTAAAATGTACTAAGAAATTTGGTAAGCTACTTAGAAAAAAATAGAAAAATGTATATAAGGCAATACTATCATAAACAAATAGGATTTAAAAATAGACAATAGTTAAAACTCACACACAAAAGGTATTAAGCAAGCAAAAAAGGCACTTAAAATAAAATGAAGAGTATCACTGTGCCAAATAACAGCAGCAATATATACAAAGCAAAGCTACCTCAAATATAGGGGGAAATCAAGAAAATTGCACTAGCAGACTGAAACTATATTTCACGATTCTTACTTCATAATTGAGCATGTATAAAAAAAGAGAAATAAAGGTATCCAAAAATAATATAAGGAGATTTTTATTATTACATAAATAATTTGGCATAAATTATAAATATGTAATGTATATGTTTATTATATATATTAATAAAAATACTTATGTATATTATAACAAATTCTGTATCCTGAACATAAAGGGTAGTTTGCTTCCAAATTTCATGATCATCATAAATATTGAATATATATATTAGGCCACAAAATTTCAGTTAATTTTCAAAATTAGAAATATTTAAAATTGTTTTTTAGACAAACAAAATAAAAATGGAAACTGACAGAATCAAAAAGCAAGCATGACTGACCCTCAACTAGAAATCAATAAATTACATAAAAATAATTTTAATATCCAATCGTGTCGAAATGGAAGTAGAAAGTTGCTTTTTGAAATTCTTAGAAAATCAGCATACTAAAATATTTAAATACTAGTGCCTATGGAATGTAACTTTGAAGGTGATCAGAAAAAAATACTCTTCTAGTTAAAAAATAGAAAATAATAGAAATACAAAAAACAACACAAAAATATAAGACCAGTAGGTAACCAATTCTGGAAACAAAGGGAAAATTTTTCAAGTGCAGAAAAAAGAAAAGGAAAATACAAATAGAAAGCGAGTTTATAACTATCATTAAAAAACTATGTTCAACTGTAAGCAAGTAAATCAAAGAACATGGATGAAATCAATAAATTCTGGGAAAATAGAATTTATCATATGAAGAGCTACCTTCCCAAAGATAGCTAAAATAACCTGTTAATCAAGCAAAGTTAAACTCATTAAACAATTGCAGCAAGGGAGAGCATAAACGTTACCGAGTTTAAGAATGCTTCAGAATAGGGAGGTCAAGGCATACATGCATAAGGTTTTGGAGTCTGAGATCCATTGATTAAGATGAGACTATCAAGATGAGTAACTTGTTAAGAGCAGACAAAGTTTGTGACCTGATATACGAAGACGAGGATATTGAAACGAGACTCAATAAACAGACTGCTATTTATTAAGCAAGCTGCTTGCCCAGGTGAATAGCCTCTTGTGTATCAGAAGACCTGTTTGCCAAGGTGAACAAACTGGATAAGTTGGTTTTCAGTAATTTCCTGAAGATAATAATGAAGTTATTTATCGATGTATATAGCCATATTTTCCTGGACAAGAATTTCCTTGAAACACTAGTAAAATCATGTTGACCCAAATGGGATGATACCACAAATGACTTATGGTCTTTGTTCTCAGTCCTGTTAATTAAATCATGTGAACATGGGTGGTTTTAGTTCTCAACCAAAATTATCCTGGAAGAGAGAAATGCTTATGAGATCACTTTCCAAATATGAACAAGAAAATTGGAGAAGAAAAGCAGTATCTTTTATTGTTTTCATATTTAAAGAATGATAATGTTATATAAAATGTTCCAGGACCTGGGAAAGAAAGGTAAATCTATCGATTTCTTGGTACAGAGCAAATTTAAAATTAGTAGTCAAGCTGTAGGCCAGGCATGGTGGCTCATGCCTGTAATCCCAGCACTTTGGGAGGGCCAGGTGGGTGGATCATGATGTCAAGAGATCCGGACCATCCTGTCCAACATGGTGAAAGCTTGTCTCTACTAAAAATACAAAAATTAGCCAGGTGTGGTGGTGCGCACCTCTAGTCCAAGCTATTTGGGAGGCTGAGGCAGGAGAATTGCTTGAACCCAGGAGGCTGAAGTTGCAGTGAGCCAAGATCACGCCATTGTACTCCAGCCTAGGTGACAGAGTAAGACTCTGTATCCAAAAAAAAAAAAAAAAAAAAAGTAAACCCTGACAACTGCAAAATTTCCACACACCAATCTTACCTGTGTATTTAGGCAAAAATCTTAAGTACAACATTGAAAAACAGAATTTAGCAAAAAAATTAAAAAGTCACAATAAAGGAGGGTTTATTCTAGAATGTAAGGATGGTTCAGTATTGGTAAATCTATTTACGTAATTTATTTTACTACTAGTCTAAGGAGAAAAACTATGTAAGTATCACTACAGATGTTGAAAAAGCATTTAACACCAAATATTTCTCATAAAAATCTTTAATATAAGAAGAGATGAATACTATTTAATATAATCATCTCATCTTCAAAGCCTGCATTATGCTAATGGACACACCTGGAGTTTATTAAAATGTTAAACATATAACTATCATATAATGCAGCCATTTTATGCCTAGACATTTACTCCAGTGAAATAAAAGTGAATGCTTGTGCAAAAACCTGTACAATGTCCTATTGACATTGCTACAATGTGAGCTTTGTTCCTAGTAGCCAAAAACTGCCAGATAGTCCACCAAGAGGCGATTAGATAAATGGATTGTACCACATCCATACAATAGTGTACAATTTAGCAATAGTGAGAAGTTAACTATTGATAAGTAAAAATGTGGATGAATCTTAAATAATTAAGCTTATTGAAAGAAGCCAGACTGCCCCTCCTCCCACCAAAAATGCATACTATGTGATTCTATTCATGTTTAACTCTAGAAAAAGCAAACAAATCTATAAGGACCGAAGGAGGTAAGTGCTAATCTGGAGCAACGAGGAGTTGAAAGGATGCCTTACAAAGGACATGTGGAAACTTTTTGGAGAACTAGGCATGTTTATTTTCTTTATGTTTGTGATAATTTCACAGATATGCACATATGTCAAAGTTACCAGATTGTACATTTTAATTATGTATAGCTTGTATCAATTGCACATTAATAAATGTCTTAAAATTTTAAGGGTAGTTACAAATGGCTAATGGCTACTATATGTGACAGCGTAGCTCTAGATTGTTCTATTAGCAAAATAAGTGTTAACTAAGAGACTAGGCAGCAGATCAGGATAAAAATCAAATTAACTATATTTTGCTTTTGTGGAATCTTTTTACTTTCCCTCCTGTACATTGCTGATTGTGTACCTTCAAAGATTTTAAAGGAGTAGAATGGATTTGTTTTTTGCTACCTGCCTGCAAGAAGCATACAATTTAATCATAAAGATATGAAACTGTAAAATAACAATTTAAAGAATAGAAACACAAACGACTGGCAAAGGAAGACATACTATTTCCATTTCACAGAAAGTGTTAATCAAGTTTAGAGGACCCTGAAGTAGAATTGGAAATGATCTGAGACACTTTTACAAATGTGATGGAATCTTACTGAATCTGGAGCAAGAATGATGTAGCAATCAAAGGTGGGTGGCATGGCTTGGAGACTATTTGAAGACAAAGCTGGCCATTAACTTTGCTCTGATAACTGCCCCTAAACTTTCTGTTCTCTCTTCTCATGCTTCTTTCCTCTCCTATCTTCTGTCAAATAACCATGGCTTCTCTATATACCATTATAAGAAAAGCACTGCATTAGAAGTTAGAATACTTTTGTTCTAGTCTCTTTTCCATCACACATTAGCTGTGTCTTTGGGAAAGTTGTAATCTCTTTACACCTCAGTTTCTAAGGTGGAAAATATATGTACATAGTAACACCTGCCCTACTTATTTTATTGGTCTGCTGTGAATATGAAGTGAGATCATGAATATAAAAGTGCTTTGAAAATTGCCAAGTGCTTTACAAGAGAAAGGGATTATTCTTTGCCTTTAGAGGAGTAAAGATTTTATTTCGAAAAGCACTTAGAACAATTTGGCTATTTACATAATAGCTAAGAAAGTGCACTTGTGGCAGTGTGAAACAGGGAAACCTAGATTTCCACTTCCAAATGTCTTTATGGCATCTACAGCAGCTACTTCATTGTCCTGCAGAAAATGAGTACTAAGTAATTTTTGATTATATAGTTTTGATCCCAAGTTTGATTTCTGAATTACTGAATTTCCTACTTATGAAACACTTTCCCTAAATTATTGAATAGTGTTAAGAAGTGCTTCATGTGAATATGTTAACTTGAATTTGGTGGGAAACTCTTGAAAACAGGAACCAGGCTACATATAAATTGTTTTAAAAATCATCAGAGTGCATTGCAATTTCTATGAAATATCACACTCTCAATAAATGAATCCTGCAGGTTTAATAAACGTTTTCTAACACTTAAATGAGGCTAATGAAAGATCTTGAGTTTTCTCAGCTTTCTGGAAGTCCTTGTATTTGAATTCAAATACTTTATTCAAAATAGGCTAGTTGCATTTGCAGAGTTATTAAAAAGAACAATACTAATTGTCCCCTGAAGGATGAATTTCTACATTTTGCCCATAATTTTTCGCAGACAGAAACCGACAGGTACCAAGAGTGACTTCCCATTCCCTTAACAATGAACCTTTACAAATGTATAATTTGCCTCTTAAAGATACATATTTAGAAAACTCTTATTCACGAGTATATAAAATTTTGAAAGATAGAAATAAGACATTTTATATTTCCTGATAAATTGAGTAATTCAGGTTCTCTTTTTCTCTTCACAGCCAGGAAGCTAAGTTATGTTTGCCCAGGTGCAGATAGAGTTTGAAAAGACACAGCAGTAAGAGTTTATGTTGCAGGACTCAATGCAAGATATCAATAAGCAGAAGCTTGAATTCATGCCTTCTCAATCTCAAATGTGAATCAAAGACAGTGTTTGAAATGGAATTAGTGCATTTGACTTTAAGTTCTCAGCACTAATCATTTCATGACCCTTATTCATCACACTACTCAAAATGAGACATTTAATTAAGTGTGCTCACATTTTAATACTCCATTTGATTGGCTATAAACCCAGGAATGCGTGCAGATCGTATTGTACTCTTCTCCGTTATCTTTTGCACCATACATTACTTTCCATGTGAAGCCATAACTATATCCATTATGAGCTCTTCTGCTGGAAATTTAGGCATTCTCATTCCACATCCACAGCAGGATGCTTTCTGCAATCAGACTAGCAGACTAGACTTCTGTCATTCCTGTTAACGTTACTCATAAAACTTTGTAATACTAGAACTCCCTGATGATACTGAAAATAAATTTCAGAGGTGTGTTTCCCTACCTGCATCTTATTATTTTGTGTAACACAGTTTCAGTCTTCCTACATTTACTTTCTAAATGTACTATTCACTTGGAGTTAGAATAACTTTCATTCTTTGAGAAGGACTACTATTGCCCTACTGTATCTTACTACACAGGGCAGTATTGATCATCCATACTCCAAGGAGGAGGAATAATAAGTCAGTATATACAAAAGATAGTCATCATTACTGCAGTGATAGGGGTCCTGTCCTTTCAATATATGCAAAGATTTGATTTGACATAAACATGAAAGACTGTGTTTATGTTTATAAATGCCAACTCTGCCTATTTGTATATACAAACTGTTAAGATTAATTTATTTTATAATAAAGACTACGGCAAGCTCAAAAAGAGCAGTAGCTTTGACATCAAAGACTTGTCTACTTGAATACCAGCTCTGGCATTTGCTACCTATATGATCTCAACTAATTGTGTTATGCTTTCTAGGATTCAGATTCATCATCTATAAACAGGAAATAATAGTACCTACATTAAAGGGCGTTCATAGGAATTATACATAAATTGTTTATGTATATGTGTATAAATTGTCCTTACATTATTATGCTTCTTTATCACCCCAATTTACAATAAGCACTCATTCTTCGAATCTTCTGTAAGACTGTTGACATTCCACTGAGCTCAGTATTGTGGTTTAACCATAGGTAACACTGTTGCCTCGGTATCAAAGGCCATTAAAAGCTCTTAGAGGCAGATGACACATGGCCCTCTACGTGATAAACACTCATGATTGATCTGTAGTCTGAAAAAAAGCCTAGTACAAGGTGGAATGATTCCTAGAAAATAGAAAAATGTTGCAAATGGAAAAATATGGAAAATATTTTTCCTTCCCTACCATACCTTGCAACTTATTAAGTTATCATGTCAATAGTCTATTTGCCTCTTGTAGACATGATTACTTTATGAAAACAAAACTGTAAAATCCGCTAAAAGGAGTAGTTGCTACAACCTGGTTTCAGAGGCACTCTAGCCTAATTAATGAATAAGAGCTGGAGGTCACAATGGAGAAAATCTAAAGAAAAGCCCTTAGTTTTATATTTTAAATATTTATATTTAAAGTTTCAGTGCCTGCTCTTGAGTTGCTATGAAGCAGAGGCAGAGAGTAGCAGCAACTCTTAGTGTCAGCCAGGATGGTGAGTATCATGGTGGTGGAGATACAGCCTCAGCTTGAGACTAAAGGCAGACAACATGTGTAAGAACACCCGCCTCTGAGTATGCTTACCTTGACTCATATACTCCAAGCAAAGGATAATTACAAAGAGGAAGCAACTCTTGGAAAATCTTAATGCTTGGGGAGGAAGGTAACACGGGTTACATGGGTTCTTTGAAGGGCAGAGTTACCTCTTGGGAAACATATACAAATGAAATTTGTTTAAGCTCAGATGGTAACACCAGAGAATCTTACACTTCCCTTCAAACTTACCTTTTCTAAATCAACTAAGGGATCCAAGGTAGACCCTGGGGCTTCATACTTTCTCCTATGTGTCATAGCAAACTCCAAGATATTTCAGAAGAATATGAGCTAACAGAAAACCTACTAAGAAACCAAACAAATATATAAGAAGCAGCACGATTATAAAAAGAAAAAAAATGTCACCAATGGAACAATTTATACAAAATAAAAAATTAACCATTTTATCTTTTTCCAGCTTATTTTATTGTAAACATACCATATATAATACATATAACCTAAAAATATATACTAATTGAATATTTATATTATTGTAAAGCTTCCAGTCAAAGCAAGCTATTAGTAGTTAAGTTTTGGGGGAGTCAAAAGGTTTTTTATTTTTTTAACATTTATATTATGTTCAGGGTTACATGTGTGGGTTTGTTATATAGGGAATATTATATCACGGGATTTTTTATACAGATTGTTTCAGCACCCAGGTACTAAGTCTAGTGCCAGTGGTTGTTTTCTTCTGATCCTCTGCCTCCTCCCACCCTCCACCCTCCAGTAGGCCCCAGCGTCTGTTATTCCTTTAATTGGTTCCACATTTAACAACCGTTTTACATTAGCATAACATACAACCTTAATGAGATGAAGGCAATATTTGACATGAAAATTCTTAGGAAAAATAAAGACTTAAATAGTTGAATAGCAATATGTACAAAGCTTAAGAATACATTAATAAATTTAAATATCCAGGAACATGTCAAGATATGAAGCATACATAAGAACAAAACTATATAAAAGAAAAAAATGAAGAGATATAGAAGATATAAATAAAAATGTCAGTATGTTTTGTGAAGAAAAAGGGGAAATTTACTTAATAAAGAGAAATAAATAGGAGAAAAAAGAGACCGGTAAATTTAAATAAACAAAGATTTTTTTTTTAAGTCTCAGATCAAAATGGTTTAACCTTCTCAAAGAAGAAAAATAAGAAAACCATTAATCTTGGAATGCTTGATTGAAAGCAAGTTTCTGGAATAAATGAGTAGATAATCTACAAGGAACAAATATCAATGAAAAACTTTTAACTAATAAGTAAGGTAAAAACCAAGCATAAGATCTAGCAATGTGTTCCAAATATTGAGAGAAAGAGAGAAATTACAATGCAGCACCTTATATATGGATAAACTGTTACTTAAATGTGGAAATAAAATAAAGATACTTTAAGCTCTAAAAAGCCTTATAGAAGACCTCATGTGTCCAGACCTCAGAAAAATTGAGATTCCCATGAAAACACTTGCGAAGAAGTATTCCAGCTGGAAGGGAACTAGATTGCAGAGAACATCCCCAACTATATAAGAAGTGAGTAAATAATCAGAACAACCAGAAACCTGGCATAAACTTTTGTAAATAACCTAATTGAGAGAATATGATTTTCCAAATAAAAAAATATCAGTCCCATCTGTCATGAGACTCTCCTGATAAACAGGAACAAAGTTGATTTTTAAAAACGTTCCAGCTGGTTGAATTTTATTTTTGTATAGCATGGCATTGAACTACAGAACTCAAGCTGACTTTAAACAAGTAAATGCAATTTCAGATCCTCAATAAAGTGTACCTTTCATAGCAGTGATTTTTGAAGATTTAAATTTATGCCTATGCTACGCGTCTTCAGAGCAAGTTCAAAGCCAATAAACAATAACAACAACAATAATAATATGAGATAATCTGATTTATTTTCTCCATCTCATGTTTTGGATGCAGAATTACATTACCTAATATAATATAGTCCTTCATTTTATTCTGGATTTTTAAAAATTAATTTTCAAAACAAATTTATCTTTAGTAGACAGAAAACTTCAGCAAGGATATAAAAAACGTTTACACAGTAACCTTGAAAAAATTGTGACGGTGCCAGTGTACACAAAAGCCATCTCCAATTCATTCATTTATGGCTTTAAGCGCCTCTTCTCTAAGCCTTCATATTATTTCTCCTCCTATCCCCAGCTTGTTTACTCTGGCATCCCTTTCCAATGTCTTGTCTCCTGTTTCTGCCACATACCAAATCTCAAACTGATTCACTTGAAGTTATGGATGACAGTCACTGACAATGGTACATACCATTTTTTAGGACAAGAATCCTTAATACTAAGGAATTTGAATGTGATTACGGAAGTCACAGTAGTATATTTCTGTAGCCTGGGAGTGGAAGCTGGTGGATATTTAAATAGGGAGGTAGAAAGCTTCCTGTAGTCTGTGATCTTTTTCTTACACATTTGAATGAAAGACTGGCTCAGGATTCATTTGTTTCTCCTTTCACAAACAAAATCATTATGGCTTGTGAGAAGCTGGTGTTTTTGTCCATCTGTGATCAATCTCAATAGCTTGAGGGGTTGACATGACACATAAGCAAGAGAGTCAGACACTCATTTACCAAAATGGATTGAGCAGAAAATCCTAGCACATTTAATGAAAATGAATGGGTAAGTTTCCAGGAATCTAGATTACTTTAAGCAATGGAGAGTAATGGGTTCTTAAGTTCTTCAATAGCACAGATCCCCAAAATAGGAACTTAAGTAATCTGTTGAATATCAGCCTCCCAAATATTACCAGACCTTGTTTCTATAAGAAAGGTGAACTTGTGGTTTACGAATATAAGGGGCACTGCCACCTGAAACAGGAAAAAGAGCAAAATCACTATATTTATTGAGACTTTAGAGTCTGGTTTAAAAGTGCAGAGAATTTATTAAGATTAGGCGAAGGTTATTGTATATATAGTCATATGATGCAAAATAATGATTCAATCAATGACAGATGAAATATTCAACAGTGATCCCCTAAGATTATAATGGAGCTGAGAACTTCCTATTGGCCAGTGATGTAGTAGTCCTTGTGATGTCATAGTGCAAGGCGTCACTCACGTGTCAGTAGTGATGCTGGCGCTAACAGACCTACTACATTACCAATTTTATTAAAAAGTAGCACATACAGGGCCGGGCGCGGTGGCTCAAGCCTGTAATCCCAGCACTTTGGGAGGCCGAGGCGGGTGGATCATGAGGTCAAGAGATCGAGACCATCCTGGTCAACACGGTGAAACCCCGTCTCTACTAAAAATTCAAAAAATTAGCTGGGCATGGTGGCGCGTGCCTGTAATCCCAGCTACTCAGGAGGCTGAGGCAGGAGAATTGCCTGAACCCAGGAGGCGGAGGTTGCGGTGAGCCGAGATCGCGCCATTGCACTCCAGCCTGGGTAACAAAAGCGAAACTCCGTCCCAAAAAAAAAAAAAAAAAAAAAAAAA
>NW_022436997.1:2741660-2783252 GCF_009761245.1 Sapajus apella
AAAAAAAAAAAAAAAAAAAAAAAAAAAAGTAGCACATACAATTATGTGCAGTACATGATACTTGAATGATAATAAATGGTGTTACTGGTTTATTATACTATATTTTTAATCATAATTTTACAGCGCACTCCTGTTTATTAAAAAAAAAAGTTAATTGTAAAATAGCCTCAGAGAGTAGCTTCAGAGGGTACTTCAGAAGGTTTTCTTGTCACAGAAGACAACAGCCCCATGCCTGTTATTGCCCCTGAAGACATCCCACTGGGGCGAGATGTGGATGTGAAAGACAGTAATATTGATGATTCTGATCTAGACTAATGTCCACATTTACATCTTAGTTTTTAACAAAAAAGTTTAAAAAATAAAAAATAAGTAAAAACAAAAATGTTAAGAATGAAAAATATAGAATAAGGGTATAAAGAAGGAAAATAGTTTTGCACAGCTATACCAAGTGTTTGTGATTTAAGCAAAATATCAATACAACAGAGTCAAAAAAGGAAAAACTCTTTAAAGTTTAAAGTGAAAAAGTGACAGTAAGCTAAGGTCAATTTATTTTGAATGTAGCCTAAGTGTACAGTGTGTATAAAGTCTACAGTAATGTATAGCAATGTCCTAGGCCTTTACATTTACTTATCATTCACTTGCTGACCCACCCAAAACAACTTCTAGTTGTGCAAGCTCCATTCGTGGAAAATGCCCTATGCAAATGTACTATTTTTATATGTATTTTCACTGTACGTTTTCTTTCCCTGTTTAGCTATGTTCAGGTCCAAGATACCATTGTGTTATAATTGCCTATAGTACTCAATACGGTAACATGCCATACAAACTTGTAGCCTAGGAGCACTAGGCTGTACCATATAGCTTAGGTATGTGGTAGGCTATACCACCTAGGATTGTATAAATGCAGTCTATAATGTTCACACAACAAAAAAATTGCCTGAAGATGCATTTCCCAGAACATATCCCCATAATTAAGTGAATTATGATTGTGATAGGTTAGGATTGGTGACTATTTGAAGCAATGAGTTAAAAAAATTTTGAGCTATAAACCGTCAGTTAATGCTTTCTGTTGAAGCGTTGGTAAGTCTTTTGGAAGATTCAGAAATAAGCAATACAGTTACTTGGAACTTTCATCATTCTGGCAAGCGTCTTCTGGAATAGCAAAGTCATGCTAATGAAAACAAAGTTATGGCTGAGTCATGTTTATGCAGACAATAAACTGTAGCATATAATTTTAGTTCTCAAGGTTTTCCAATTATCAGTAATCCACAAATGTCTACAATACTAGAACATGAATTTTCATATCCCCTAAATCTTACAATACTGCTAGTGTATTAAAATAGTCAAAAAAGATAAATAATTTAATAATGCTGATCTGTAGATAATATCAAAGAACTTTAAAAAATGTTTTGCCACAAAAAACAGATTTATAATTCATGAAGAATGAGAGGAAGAATCACAAAGAATAAGAGGAATAAGACAGAAATGAGAAAAGAAAACAAATATTTCCATTTCCTACCTTCGCCAATTTTCCAAGATGTTTTTCCTACAATAAAACTACCATTGCATTGTAAAGGCCACTAGAAATCTGTAATAGAAGTAGAGGATAGATCTTAGGAAATAGTGCTGCTATGTTTCTGAGTTTAGGATTTGATTCTAAGAAGAGAGGATGAGAAGCCCTTTCAGGTTATCTGCGGACCTGTCAGAAGGGAAACTTCAGCCTAGGAGTTTGGATTTTCTCTTTGTTCTCTTGTTTTTCCTCTAAGAAGACATGGATCCTTTTGAAAATATGTGGAAGTATTATATATTTGACTTTGAACTTTTACAAATAATCAGTGAATTTGGATAATCTAACCTGAAGCCTAAAGGAAATCAGACATATGACCTACTGCAATCCAAATAGTGGGTCCAGAACATAGACACCTCTGCGTGTGTGTTGTAAACAAATGCTTCTTGAGAAAATGAGTTTGGAAATAAAGGCATCTTCCACTTGAAGCTTTTTATTTTGAAAGCCTTTATGGGAATAAGGATGAGAGTAAGAGTGGAAAAGAGTTTGTGGATGTTTAAAATACATGTGTTTTATATTTAAGCAAATATGATAAGGCCAGAACTGGGAAAACCCTGAGAATGTGAGCCAGGTCAAGGAGCGAGAAGATTCTCTTGGTTCCAGGCAGGCAAAAGGGATGCAGATTCTTCAGCCACTTATGTAGGTAACTCAGAGAGTTACAGATTATTAGAAAGTATCTTCCTCTAAACTTTTGTCTACTTGGTAGATTGTTTTCATCAAGTTCAATGGAAGAAGATATTGTTGTTATCTTATATGTTGAAGATATGAGAACCTATGACATATCTAGAGCTACAGGAAAAGCCTGTCCAACTTTATAATAGGTGGGTTTCTAGGCCTTTTCACATAAGAAAAAAAATCACTTTATATAGCTGAAATTTTTAAGTGAAATGTCAGTGTACACATCAAACCTTAGACCTAAGAAATCTGAGATTTTTCCTGGACTCCATGCTTTAGAGAGCCTGCAATGGCCTTTTGCCAGCTGTGTCATAAAGTGAGCAGTTCTCAGGTTCCTAAGGAACGTATTATGTATCAGGAGCTCATAGGTATCACTTTTATACAACTCCTCAGATCCTAGGACCCTGGAATGTCCTGTCTATATGGTTCTAGACTTCCTTCAGACCCTGTGCCCCACTCTTTCCTGGCTCCTTTCCTCTGATAATATGCCTTAGTACTAGTGAGTGCACTCCTAGGCTCAAGACAATCAAGAGGCCACCTCTTGTAAGAGGAGTGACAGGGATTAGGCATACAGGCTGAGTATCCACAAATATGGACACAGGTTCTCTGACACTTCAAGACTGGGCCAGGTATAAGGGTCCAGGTAAATGGGAGGACAAAGGAAGAAACAGCTGTGTGTCAGGGACCAGGGGGCTCTGTCTCCACTTATTTTCCTGTGAAGCTTCAAGAAATTGAAGAACTCTCATTTCAAACTCGGTCTTCTCAGTCATTATGAAAATACATTTTCCAAGGTAGGAAGATAGAACATGGTTACTTATTATTTTATCAGTTTGACTTATAACCTTTAAATATTTAGACATAAAGTGCTTGAGCCTTTAATTCTACTCTTTTCTTAAGCCCTGCACATGTTAGAGGTTGCCATGCAACCCAAATCTGCAGAAGCATATGCCATAAAACTTTTACTTTCTTTCCAATTTTAAAAGTTTTTTTTTTCCTTCTCACGGTTATAAAACAAATAGGGGAAACTGAACTAAACCAAGTGAGAGAAGGTATTAGTCTAAAAGACTAATAGTGGCAAGGACGGCGGTTAAGTGTTAAAATTAGGTCCCAGGGAAATAAATAAGTCTTTGTCAAAAGAAGCTGATTCTTATCAGAGTTCATGTCTGGCTTTTACTATGGAAAGGAAGTAGATTCCTAAAACAGCTTTCAAAATTCTTATGGCCAGGACATCTTTAACTGAATTATCTCTACTGAAAATATAGTCCATCCATCCTTGATTTAGAAAAGCACGGCTTAATCTTATACAACTACTTTTATATCCAGGGAAAAATTTCAATTTTCCTTAGAAAAGTTGTTACCCTAAGCAGTTCTGTATCCTGACATGAAAGGGAAGTTATAACTAGCCTCTGATGTTGTTAACTGATAGCCAGCAGTCTAGGTGGAAGCTGAGGATGAAAGATAGTGAATCAGTGTTTTACAGTATGGATAAATCCAGAAGAAGCAAGAGACCATAACTCCCAGGCTCCCAGGTGGAGTACTCTGAGAGGCCAAGAGTGAACATACTAAGTGACCCAGAATCATGCTAGTTCTGACTTGCCATATTTCATGTCCACTCCAGATTCTTTATCTCCTAGCGTTATGATAAGACCAGTGGCTAGCAGTTTTGTGTATACTGTATATAAAGCAACCTTTTCCCAAATAGAAAACACAAGCAAGGAAGGCAAAACAAACAATAAAACAGATCTTTTCTTCTACAAAGCAAAACAAAAGAACGACGACAAGAACAAAACCCATGAGAAATGGCAGGGGTTTTAAAAATCGAGTTGTATTAAAATGTAAGAAGCTATAAAAAGTTCTAAGAAACAATGGAGCGATTTGGACCCACTTGTTAATATAATTACCCATGCAGAGGCAATGGTAGAGATACAAATCTGTGCTTGCCTCAGATGGCTTAGTTCACATTGTAAACCTTGTGGTGGAATTATTTTTCCCTTTAGGTCTAAACCTTTGGTTTCTTTATAGGTTGAAAGTTCTTATCTAAAAAAACAATGTCTCAACAAATTTTAGGGCAAATTAACTCAATAGTCTTAGTAAGTTGCCCTCCACTGACCCTTTGGTTCAGTAGTTTGTCCTTATCTCCATCTAAATATTACCCTTTTCTACTCTTTAAGAAATAACATTCAGGGAAGGGTTTGGTGTTCGTCACTAACCCTTCTCTCTCTCTCTCTACCCAGTTCCTGCACATGCCTACATCCCTCACTCTCTCTCCTCACTTCTATCTGAACTCAGATATTTCAGTAATACTAGGAATATATGAGTAAGATGTTTTAAAAACAGTCACTCAAAAAATATAGGTCTTTAACTGTACAACAGATACATTCTAAAACCAAAGAGCTGGCTTCCGTTTGCCTTCCATTCCTGCACTCTGCCTACCTTCACCTGTAAAGAAATATGTTATTTCCCAATTATTGATTCATTTAGCTATTTATGCATGTATTGAGTGTTTCTATCAATTCAGTAACCAAACCATGACAGTCACGCCAGCTCATGCTGGGCACCCAGAGTGTGGTGGTAGATAGGGAAATTTAAAGGAGCTCCTAGGATGCAAAGAAGCGACATTCTGAGGTCAGTGGAAACTGATCTGGTGTTACAGCTGAGAAAGTAATTGTAATTAGGATTTGAGCCGGTAAGAACATTTTCAGTCTGTACGCTGAGCAGAGAAAAGGGTTGAGTTGAAAGAAAAGAAATACTGACTCTAGAGGGCAACATTAAAAATGTTAGCTGGCATTCTTCCACTCCTCCTCCAGGGTGCCATGACTGTTAAAGTGGAATTGAAACGCATCCCTCCCAGTCTGGGGGCCATTTTGATCTGACAAAGCAGAGCTACCCACTGTGCTAAATGTGCTGCCATTATTTCTCTGCCCTCATTCTTAGTTACAACTGCTTTCCAATTAATATCTTGGGTGCATTATAAGTTTGCTCTTGATGCCATTCCTTTAATAAAAAACAGGCTTAAATTGAACTCAGCAGTGAACGATTATTTTTTTATAACTTTATAAATTGCCTTTTTAAAAAAAAGTTAGCCAAGACCTTGATTCCCTTACCCTAAAAGACCTCAAATCAAGGAGCACAATTCTATTTTTACTTATTTCATGTGATAGGTTTTCTTGAAACCTTCTGTTTGCTCCTCCAGATCCACTGTCCATCGTTTTCTACCTGCTCTGTCTTCTGGGAAGCTGATTTACCTGAACCCTGCAAATAGAATCCATTGCTCTTGGATATGACCAATGAACAGCACTGGCAGATCAGAGTTTGTTCCCCTCATTTCTTCCCTGTTGGGTCACCTCAGTTTGGCCTTACCACTCACCTGCACAACACCCCTCCAGAGAGTGGGTGCAGGGAAAGGATAGGAAGAAAGGATGGTGGTGGTGAGTGAGGAGCTCTCCATAGAGTGTCTTTGTCTCCAGGTTCCAGTGACTTTTCCCAACCTTTGGGCCCTCATTTTCCTGACAGGAGTAACTAACCTCAAGGTACTACATTATCCTTGTGGATTTCTTTTTCAAACCTATTACTTACGGGTTTTTGCAAACGTTCCATTGACTAAAGTCTCCTCAGATTAATCCAATTGGAATATGCCTTTATTCTTACTGTGGTACTGATAAAATGGGGAAACTCAGTGAGAAATTGTTGACCAGACAGGTCTAGAGGTGACAGAATAGAGGCCATTGCATCCCCATTAAAATAGAATAGCAGATGGTAGAAACCTGACTGAGGCTTGCTCACTGTGTGACCTTGACCCAGTTACTAAATCAGTCTGTGCCTGAGTTTCCTCTTTATCTGTAAAATAAGCAAGCTACTATTCAGGTTCCTTGTGAATATATAATTGATGACAAGCGCTAAGCACAGTGCCCTGGGCAAAAAAAGTTTCTAATCATTATAGCTAGTAATCAATTCAGTCATTCAGGTGTTAATGAAGCCAATCATAGAGTTTCTATCATTGCAGAAGTGTGCTCCACTCAATAGCTTGGCCGCTGCATGCCTTTTTGCGCTCTTAACCCTGAATAGATATGAATCCATTGATTCAACTAATATTTATTGATTGCCTATTTTCTAAATGACATCATATTAAGAGCTGTGGAGATTTAAAATAAGACATAAGTCTAATTTCTCAAGAAACTTGTATTCTATTAGGAAGAGAGAGAGAGAGACAAAGGAAATTATCTTCAAATGGAATTCTGTGAGGCTGTAGCCACTGTCCCAGAGCTTCAAATATTTTTACCCGGTAAACTAAATGTCAGAGGAAGATAACAATCCAAGAGAAGTCCAAGAAAAAAGATGTGCCAACAAGCTAGAATGCAAAATATTTAGAAAAAGTAGTGATTCCTTTGAGTCTGAAAGTGATTATCTTGTAAACACAAGCACAGGTGATTGTGAAACTTACTTCCAGAACATCCAGTTGATTCACAGATTCTTATCTTTATTCTAGCATTCAGTATTCTTTTTGCAGAACCTTTTTTTGTTTTTTTTGAGATGGGATCTCACTCTGTCACCCAGGCTGGAGTGCAGTGGTGCGATCTCGGCCCACTGCAGCCTCCACATCCTGGGTTCAGGTGATTCTCCTGCATCAGCCTCCCGAGTAGCTGGGATTATAGGACTCCTCCACCATGGCCAGTTAATTTTTGTATTTTTAGTACAGGCGGTGTTTCACCATGTTGGCCCAGCTGGTCTTGAACTCCTGATCTCAAATGATTTGTCCGCCTCAACCTCTAAAAGTGTTGGGATTACAGGCATGAGCCACCGCTCCTGGCTTTTTACACAAACTTTAATGTGACTATTCAAATTATGATTTCAAAAAGCAAATACATTTTAATTAATTTGCTATGGAAATGATTTAAGAAATGGACCCAATTTTTAATTCTACTGAAATGAAAGGTTCTCTTATCCATTCAAATAATTATTTAAAATACCTACTCCATTATCATTATATTGGTCTGAGACACATAAATGATGTTTTAAGTGAAAATTTCACAGTTATAAGCCTCCATACTGTGCTCCTTCAAGGGAACATTTGATTGACTTACCTAGTACCTGAATTTTTCCCTGAGCAAAGTGAGTAATTGTTGATTTCTTCACAAATAATACCATTTCCATATAATTTCAATAATAATTCATTAAGAATACATTAATGTCTTTAAAGTGAATATTTCTCACCTATTCTTCGAGGTGAGAAAGATGAGAAATTGAAATTCCTCAAAAGGATAATCACTTCTAATATTGTGTCAAATAAGTGGCCACTCTTTCAACCTATGCATGAGCTGGTTTACCATAATATTCGTAATTGCACATTTTAGAATTTTTAAGCCCTCAGTGTCTTCTGAACTTTATAGGAATGCATTTGTAATAAGGAAACCAAAGTAAAGAGCCTTTGGACTAGTCAGTTGGTGTTGAAGGAATCTGGTCATGCGCACTAGCATGGGAACAATTGTTTTTACATGGCCTCTGGTTTTCTCTAGGGGTTGTAGTAGAGTTCATGGGCTCAGCTTACCACCATTTGAAACTCTTGTGAGTATGCTTGAATGTGTGAGTTTGAACATTAAAAGTACATTAAACCACTGATAAGTAATTTGACTACTCAGTGAACTGTAGGCTTTCCTAGAAATACAGATAATTTTCCATATATTGAACAGCCACATTAAGGACAAGCTCTATAACTGCTAAATCTACCAAAGATAATCTGTTTGGAAAAGAAAACAGACACAATAGACAGAGATATATACAGATGAACAAATGTACACACACACACACAGACATTCACAGACATAGACACATAGACACACTAAGAGAAATAGATGCTATCTTTTCATTTCTCAAGATGTCTGTAAACTGCCACACTTTGATTGATGTAAAATCACATGGCAGGTTGATGTGAGACCTCAAAGATGAATGGTCAGTTGGTTCTGAGATTTCACCATATATTCCAAATCTTTCAGGGGGTTGGGGCTGTCAAAACATTTTAAAGAGGCAGGACTTGTAAATTAGCTTTCTAGCCAGTTGCAGTTGAGAGAATTTACTGTTACCTCAGCCCCTTCCTTGTTCCATTTTCCCACAGCAAAATCACATCGGCACATCTCCCCCACTGTTTCTAACCACCAACTGAAATGTCCAAATGCGAACACAGACCATATTTAAGAGCTAGTCATATTTAAACAAATGTTCTGAAAGCCTGTTTTTATTCACAACTGTAAGGGCTGGGTGTCCCATGCTTATATATCCTCCCTGTGTGTGGGCTACCAAGGACAGCACTAGTAATTTTCAGAAATAAAATTTTGGAACTTTATAAGGGGAAAGGAACTGAGATATCATATAGATAAGCACTCTTCTTTTAAAAGTGATGCAACTGAAGCCCTAACAGGTAAAGTGACTCTCTAGGGTCACAGAGCATCATCACTGTAGCATCTTCCCTTTTAGACCTGAAGAGTTTTTCCCCCTCCTTGAGATATGTTCAAAGGTGTTGAGAACCCTGCTAGTGACAGCCACAATATACTATGTAATTTACTTAATTATCACAGCAATTTCATGAGGTGAGCATAATCCTGTTTTATAGCTTAGAAGCTACCTGGCTGGTAAATGGACTGGTGTGAATTGGATCCTAGGTCTCTGCACTGCCTTGCCAGTGATGGGCTCATGCCCAATCAGCCTTCTTGGAGTCTTTGATTAAAATGCAAATACACCTGGGAATTATAGGCTTAGAAGCTAACATCCAAGTTACTAATCCTGCTTTAGGGGGGATTAGTTGACAACTCAGTAAGGGTAAGAATTGAACTCAGAATTCATGCTTAAGGGCTGGTTTTGACGGCAAAATGGCAGAGCATAGACTGCCTATTTCATAGCTTTGCCTCAGGTGATTCTACTTCAGTCATCCATCAGCTGCCTGGCAGTTGGATAGAGAAGCAGATGGAAAATTCATTGCCAGATAAGAGATGGGACTGCCATTACTGAAAATTTAAAAAAAAAAAAAAGAGTTCATCTATATATAATCCATCCCCTCCCAGGAGAACTCCATTCAGAACTGGGTTTGCCCTAAACCCTCACAGAATGCCCATTTTCTGGTGAACAGGCAAAGGCTCCTCTGAGCAATCTCATCACTTTGTGGGCTCTATGATGATAATATATTTGTGCCTAATCTATAATTAACTGAGAAGAGCATAATATTAATTATTTTGCTCAATTGTTAATCAGTGGGGTGTTTCCCTCCCACATCCCTCTCCTTGAACACTAACCTGTCAGACTCCAGTAATTGTTGCATGAACAGGTTTGGGTAAAAGTCTCCAAGGAGGACCAATTCTCTTGTTCCATTAGCGAGAACACATATAGATCATTTTCAGCACTAATCTAGGGCTAAAATCAATTATGTCTCTTGTATTTAAAAATTAAATTGACTCGCCATGGGAGTAGGATGAAGAAAAAATACATTCCTCCTATTATGTGTAATTACAATTGTAAAACATTTTCCTTCGAAATGTAATTGCTGCCTGCAGAGGCTGAAGCGGGTGAGCTTGAAGTGTTTAGTGGAAAGGCCGGGTTTTCTTTCAGATTTTTCTTTGGGCTTTTGTTTTCCACCTCTCCCCAGATCTCTTTCTTCCTCTTCATTTTAATGCCATTTAACGTTGTGAGGTCCTCTAGGGCTTCTCAACTTTCAAAGAATCTCAAATGTAGTTTAGAGCATTGGGAGCAAAAATCGGAGTAGGAAAAAAAAGAGCTAATGATGCCTGTAAACTATATGATGAAATTTCAATCTTACTAGTATTTAGTGTGCATTATGTGATCAAGGTTAAATCAGGTGTTGTAGGAAGCACGTGCACGCATGCGTGCACACGTGCGCGCGCGTGCGCGCGCGCGCACACACACACACACACACACACACACACACACACACAGAGTTATGTGAACAACAGCAGATTTTTAAAAATTGACCATGGCAGACATTCCAATGCTTTGGTTCATCAGTAAATCAGGAAATCAAAGAATTGATTAGCGGTTTCTCTTAAGATTCAATTATCAGACTTGTCTTATTTTTTTCCTCAAAAATGTCACCATTTATCATAACTGTAACAATTCAATTTTAGTAGCATTTTGGGTACACACACACACACAAATAACAGTAACCAACTCTAGATGACTCAACTCTAAATAGAGTTGCTAGATAAATACAGACCATTTAGTAAAATGTGAAGTTAAAATATCAACTAATAGTTCTAAACGTAAGCATAGTCTCAAACATTGCATGGGACAGACTTGTACTAAAAAAGTCTTCATTTACCTGACATTCAAATTTAACTGAGAATTCTATGGTTTTCTTTGCCAAATCTAGCAAACCTTTTGCATAAAGAGAACCATTTCTTATTAGGATATTATAAGGTATGTCCAGGGACTTCAGGGCAGTGTTACAGCTTATCCTCAGACATAGACTTAAATGAGTGATTCATGGCACAGAATCTTCCTTTTCTGCCTCCCATTTCTACTACTTTTTATATATCTGCTTTATTCTTTGCTTTTGCTCCAAGCAATCTCTCTTTGCTTACCAATGGACATCATGGAAACTAGGCATCGCCATTTTATTCTCCTCTCTTAGTGAGATAAGCCTTGCTGAACTGAAGCTGTTTGGTCTCAATCCCAATTGTGTGGGGAAAAATATTTACTGGCCCAGCTATTGTCAGTTGCTTACTCATGAACCAAATAACTATAGTCTGAGATTAATGTCATGTTTTACAAACATGGTGATTTCTGTGAAACTATGTGTATGGATGGTAAAATCAGTGCTGATAAAAGTGGTAATGGTACAAGAGAGAAATACTCAGAAAATACTTTGGTGGCCACTATAAACTTTTAAATTAATGAATCGCAAATACGTATCATCTTTACATCTCATTTTGGATTATCACTTGCTAGAATGATTTACCTTAAAGTCTTTTGTCATTTAAAAATCAGTTAAAGTTCATATCTTCAGCGGTCTATTAAAATTAGCATGGGCATTCAATTTCTTTCGGTCTATGTGTGACAGTATCACACTCCCCAGTTGTCTTCAAGTCAGTATTGACTCTTTCCTTCTACTATTTCACATCTGAACAGTATTTCTACTCTATTATTATTTTTATAATATCTTTAAAATGTGTTCATTTCTTTTACACATTACATAATTCCACTTGAACCTTTGCCGCTTGTTATAAACTACTTAGGTAGTACAACAAATCTTATAAATTACTTTGATAGTAGATCAAGTCATACAGCAAGTCTTCTATAATCAGATAGTTCATTTCAAAGCACTCTATATATTAATTAGTTTTAGATTCGTGTTTTTAAAAAAAACAAATTGCATATATCATCTTTTCCCCAGTTCAATAAGAGGTCACTAACTTCCATAGACTGTAATGGTAAATGAAAGAAGTCCTGGTTTGAAGACGTAGCTACTTGCTCTGTCATGAACCTCTGGGTTCATTTTCCCTAATTCACAGGGTGGTTGCTAAGATTATTTCCAAATGTATTGCTTAGGGTTCTGGGCACCTTATTTGTACTCTTTAAATGATCTCTATTAATAATTAATGTTCAAGTTTTAACCTAATACAACACGTTTCTCACCAGCATTTTTACCTGCTAGTTATGTTTGGAAACTCTCTTCTAGACAACACTAACCTATGCAAAATCTTCTAAACACAACTTGGACGTTGCTAACTCTGTGTTTTTACTTATAATGAACTCCCTACCTGAACCATTCTGTACACTTCTCTTCCCTTATTATAGTATTTTCTATTTGATGAGGACTGCCTGAAGTTATGTAACTTTCTTATTTATTCTAATTTTATTTTACTTTATGTCTGGGATACACGTGCAGAACGTGCAGGTTTGTTACATACGTATACATGTGCCATGATGGTTTGTTCCCCTAACAACACATTATCTAGATTTTAAGCCCCATATGCATTAGGTATTTGTTCTAATGCTCTCTCTCCCCTTGCTCCCTACCCCATAACAAGCCCCAGTGTGTGTTGTTCCCCTCCCTGTGTCCATGTGTTCTCATTGTTCAGAAGTTGTGTGACTTTCACAAAAGCTGTTTTGACAGTCCTAGCACTCAGTAATATCTTTTTTCTTCAAGAAGTTTAGATATTAGTAGTCTTCTTTCATGCTCATGAATAAGCCTCTAATAATTTTATATTATTCATGATGTTTAAGGCCCATATCCTCAATAGGAGACAATCAGTATGACACTCAGAAACTATATTTCAGGTCTCAACAGAGAAGAGGCTGTGTTTCCTAAATTTTTGTATGCTTAATCAATAAAATAATGTAATTAATTAGTGTAATTACATTTAATGTAGCCAATTAGATTAAAAACCACAAGGCAATATAAAATTTCAAAATCATTTCACATGCCTTCTCTAAAAGTGAAAGAAAAGTACAACCATTATGGCAAAGTCATTTCATAATCCCTGTACATAAGTTTACAGATACAAAGAATTTCATTGTAGGAAGGGCTCATGACAGAGTTTTGAGTACCCTAAAACTGTAAATTTATTGGAATTATCCTCCAAAAATTGCACATTATTGACATTTCATTTTGTTAAGATATTTGTTTAATAAAAACAAATTTGATTCCTAAAGGTTCCACAAATTACAGCATGTATTTCTCTACTGTGTTCATTTTGACTTTATCAAGTCAATTTCAATAAGTTTTCAAGACCAATTGACTGGCCATCAGTCAATGAGGAGAAGAGGAAAGGTTATTTTGCAAATAATTACTTTAACTCTCATGAAAAGACACCATAATATGCCCCCTCCCCTGTGATTAAGAGAAATGGAGAAAAAAACAAAATTGTTTTGAGTTTAAAAAAAAAATATTCTAATACATACTGATCCGGAGACCTTATTTTGCAATAAAATTAGATCAATTGCATGTTAATTGTGCTTGGCAAAACAGTAACAATTCTGTTCATCTGTAATTACTCTTTAATTTCTAGAAAGATAACATAATCATGGTAGAAATAATAACAGTAGTTTAGTAAAGTAGCAATAACACTCATATTTGTATAGTTAGTATTAATGAAATTAAAAAAAAAAGTCTCTTTGTGCCAACTGCTATGTGATTATAAGTGGGAGAAGCATTTCATCTACCCTCATTGTAATTTAGGTGGGATTAACTCCAGCTGTAGAGGCCAGTTTTGGTTGACCTTAGGCAGTTTTTGCAGTCTTATCTCTCCTGTGCCAGTGATAGTGAAGACCTATGCCAATCAGTGTGTGACATTCCTCTGGCCATAGAGATGATCAGTGAGCTTCAATAGGAGACAATCAGTATGACATTCAGAAACATATTTGATTATTATAGTAGTTGACCTCCTCCCTCCACACCCTCTGGACATCATTGAAAAGGCAGATGGGTCAATTTGCTTTTGGCAACCACTTTGTGACCACGAGGGTACAAGGTTGAGGATGAAGCTGGTATTCAGAGAATGACAAGGGCAGTACCAGAATTTTAGAGAAATGGAGTCAAAACCCAGATAGAATTGAGCCTGAAGCTATAAATCCCGGACTTTCTGGCAAAATGAGCAAACAGCTACCTCTATTGTTTAAGTTAGACATGAGTGTATTACCTGCAATGAAAAATGTCCTAATTAATGTATATAAGTAGATCATATTCTAATTTACAAACTACTTTCATAAGCTTCATTCATCTTGATCCCCATAGTGATCTGTGAGCTAACTGCGTAGACATTATTATGTTTATTTTATAGAATTTGGAAAAATTGGAGGTTCAAGTTAATAGAAAGATTTTACTAGAATAAGTACAGCTGGAGGAGTTTTAGCCCAGGATTTTGGAATTCCACCCCAATGTTTTTTCTATCTAACATTACTAAATTTACCAGCGAGGGTATCAGTAATGTCATAAGCACAGTGTCACATATATATATATATGTGTGTGTGTGTGTGTATATATATATATATATGTGTGTGTGTGTATGTTTTGGGTTTGGGCTCTTTTTGGTGAATGTATTGGGTCAGTGAATTGGTTAGGTCCTTATGAACAAAAGTGAGAACTTGCTAAAATATAACAAAAAGAAGGAAAGTGAGAGAAGCCATCCAACTTTCTGTGAGATTGTCAAGTCTCTAAAGTACATCTTTTATAAAGTTTTGTCCCTAATCTGTACCTTTCACCCCTCCTTGTAGTAATACATGTATGACTTGCACATCCCCAAAATGATCAAAAGGCCTTTCAGTTAGTACTGTGCCTTTCTGTCAGAAGACCGTCTTAGATAAACTCATTAACTCTAAAGTATTAGGGGATTAATTAAAATGCAAATCATTCCCAGAAAATTTGCATTTCAATGTGGAAGAATGAAGAGGAGAATACTCACCTTAAAGGAATAAAGTAGTACTTGACATATTTCAAGTATCAAGAAGAAGACTGTTTCGGGGCAAGAATATATTGCCATAACTTTGCAAACCACACTATTAGGTAACTGATTTCTCAATTTTTTGTAAAGTCTAACAAAATAGGGGAGTATTAAATTACCACCAAATGTTGAAGACAATAGTGCCTTCAATGAAAAGGCATGTGGTTAGAGATCTAACTATAGATATGGATACAGGGAGAGTTTAAAGGAATCAGTTATACATGATTTTAAGTTAACAGACAGTGGCAAGGATTTAAGTGGGTTTAGGAGACTAGAAGTGACCTACTATTTCAATTGTGTTTTAGTAATATCTTAGATTAGTATAAATAGCACTTATAATAACTTATACGTATTTATACACATATAAAATATTTCAAATAGACTGAAAGTTAAAGTGAGTATTAAAATGAAATAATTATGTATCCCAAACTTTTTTTTTTTTTTTTTAATTTTTTGACTAAAGAATCAGGCCAATATATGTGTCATCTCATTTACCTCTCTCTTCTCACAAATAACCACTACAAGGTTTTTTTATTTATCTTTTGCTTAAATATTTTTACAGTTTAACAACATGTTTATGTGTTAATAGAAATATGTAATAGCATATTTTTAGACTTTTGAACGCTCAGAAATGGTCTTCTATCAGGCATCACTTACCTACCTGGTTTTCTTTTTGTTGTTTAACATTTGTTTTTATTTACCCTATGAACATAAGTGACATAATTTATGCACAAATTTTCTTGGATTTGAATATTTAAATTGTTTCCAATGTTTTAAAATAATGAAAGATACTACAATACATATTCTTATGCTCCTAATTTTGTACCATTATGGTGAAGTTTCCCAAATATACATAGATAGGTAGTGGTACCAATTATACTGTTTTCTACAATTATAAATTTCTTCATATTCTTGGGTTTTCATCTATCTATTATTTCTGTATCTCTACTTTTCTCATCTAACAGTGGTGAAACAGTTTTAATTTGCATTCCCTGATTACTAGTGAAGTCGATCATTTTATATATGTTCGTGTTTTATATATATTCTCTTGTGAACGGCCTGCTTATAAATTTGATTTTTCCCTTATCCTCTTTTGTCATTTCATTTTTATTTTATAAGAGCTATTTTATATATTTAATTACATGGCTTGTCTTTTACTTTATTCAAGTTGCTTTTGTATGAGAACACAATGTTAAGACCTGAGGGGGAGAAAAGATGATATTGTAGTACAAAAATTTAAATTTCATTGCCACTGAATGTATCAATCTTTTACTTCATAGTTTGTACTTTTTCTAATTAAGAAATTCTTAATTAGAGAATTTCTTAATTCCTTGGGGTAGGAATTGAATTCCTAACCCCAATTTATAAATATAGTCTCACACATTAAGTATTTGTCAAGCTACTGTTATGTGTCTGTCATTGATGTTGGAGACAAATACAGTCTCTAAAACAAACAGAAAACTCTGCCTCCAGGAAGTTTACATTCCAGTAGGGGCAAAGACAAGAAACAAAGAAACCACAATATTATGTAAGATAACAACTCAAGTTTTAATGAAAAATAAAATAGAACAAGTTTTACATAGAGACGGTCTTATTTTAGGAAGGATAGTCAAGCAAGCTGTCTCTAAGGAGGTGCTGATAGATGCATATCTACTTGTAGGAGGTGAGAAAGTGAATTAAGTGAATGTAAAGAACTAAAGGGTTTCAGACAGAGAGAACAGAAAGGGAAAAGGCCTAGAGACAGGAGCATGCCTGGCATGATGAACAGATAGCATCCTATTTTTCAAGCCTTACCCCGTATCATTCTTGTGCATATATTCAGAATTTCAACCTAATCAAACAACTTAGCTTTGTAAAAAAAAAAAATCATATAACACAATTTTCTATATTTGTCTTCATAAATATAAGTCCTTTCATATGGTATCCTCTCCACCTTCATTTCACTTGCCAAAATTAAGTTCATTTATTCAATCAAAAGTGTCTACTATTTGTCAAGTAACTCATCAATGAAATTGATTTTCTTAATATTCAACTTGTTAATGATGCTTGCGTTCAATCTACAGAGACATTAGGAAATCTCTAATAGAATTGATATCTTATTCCATGTTCCATTTTGAAATCTTTCCTTTCATATTAGGTTTAAAATATCATAAGAATAGTACTGAGAGTTACTAGTATTCTGATTACCTATGCCTAGTATACTGCCTTACTAAAACTTGGTGCTTGATATAGAATTAAATATAATTTATTACATATGCAGTGGGGGGCAGAAATTAGTACTGAGGCACTATTCTGATCTCCCCATTTACTGAGGTTTGGAGGTCAAAGTTGCTCCATTTTGGTCATTTCTGTGGCCCTCTAATCTTCATTGTCATCTCTATTAAGCATTGACTCTCAGTGTTAAGGTAAACATTATGTACATGTATGCCATATGTACTTTTACTTTAGGTAATATATAGAACCTTTCTAACTACAGGGGGTAGTTATCTGATCTACTGTTGCTATTCTTGGGAGAAAGAGCCAAGCATTAAGATATCAAATGAATGTCACAATTTGTGAAGTGTGGAGGAGAAAATGAGAAGCCAATTCCATGACCAATGTCTTCAGATTGAGAGTGAGGGTTAAATGGCTGCTTGTTTGCCCCATTTTTCCTGAAAATAATCCTTCCATCCTCTGACACTCCATGGGGATTATTTTGGGAATGTAGTGAGGTCAAAACTAGTATGTGGTTGTAGGGGAAAAGATGCCTATTTTTCTCTTTCACTCTTTCCACATTTCTATCAGAACACCTATTTTGAAGAACCTATGGCCCAGTTCTAATACGTCTACTTAAGAATTACAGTGTTACTAATATAATATCAAGATTCTATACGCTACTGTTTTTTGTCTAATAAGGTGATCTGACTCTTATAACTATTAATACCAACTCGATAGTGTTATGCATAGGCTTAAGAAAAACAAGTTTCAAGTGATCCTTGATGCCTATAGCACAGGAGTATGGCACCTAGATCCATGGATGAAAAATTAACTATTTTAAAACAAAATGGAGAAAAATGAAAAACTTTGTCAACTCCCCAACCTTGTCTAGAAACTAACCAAAGTATGTTGAAACAACAAATGCATATATAGTGGTTCTTTTGTGCCAGGCACTAAGAATTTAATGTAGATAACCTTTAAATCCTTACAAATCTCTATGACAATGTGTATTCATTGGAATGGCCTATGTTACTTAATAACAAAACACCTTTGAAATTTAAAATGCACAGCTGTCATTGGTACATGGCAAGTCTGAAATCCTCTACTAAGGTAGAGATATGCTCCCTAGGAGGAGCTCCCTTGCACATTTTTCATGTAGTCCCTGGCTCCAGCTTCTCAGAGACTGTGTCCTTCCATCATTCTTTGTGACCATATTCATTTATACTGTGCCTCAGAGTAATGTGCCCTTAGCACTGAATAATTTTCTTAGTTAACCTGATGCCTGTTATTTTGGCCTAAGATTGATTTAAATCTCAAACCTTCAGCTTCTTTAGTCTGTGCTGTTGCTTTGTTTGTTTAGTACCAACGTCTTAAAAAGTTTGTTGGCTTCCTAGCTGCTTGATTCCGTTCATTATGGTAAGACAATAGCCATGCTTATACTTTGTTTTTCTCCTGACATCCTGACATAAATATTTCTTTAATCTCAGTTAGGTGAAAATAGATGGAAAAATCAAACATTCTCTATCATTTTATAATAATGGGAAGAAACCATGTTTGGGGCACGGTTCTGTCAAATGCTAAATTCTCTAAAGTATTATTATTTTTAAATTTTATGACTAAAACAAAGGTGAGTTTATTACTTATCAAGGTAAGGAGAAACACTAACTCAAAACAGTATTAGTAGATTCTCCAAAGCAAAAGGATTATTTTATTTTCATATCAAAGTCTGATTTAAAGAAGGTCTTTAATGCCATGTCTTGGGATCATGATATAATTATTGTCAGTGGACACAGGTGAAGATTTTGAGGCAAGGAATTCAAAGAGTCTTAAAGGTATAACTGTTGTTTTCTGATTTATATTAAAAAGTTGATGGATCTTTCTGAAATTTTCTAGAATGGATGATAACAATTATTGCAATTTTTTCTTTTCTGTGTAAGAGTTTCCTAAAGAATAGTAAAGCTGTATTTATGTAGACAGTAAGCTTTTGTGAATGAGTATCAATTCTCAAGTCATGTGGCATAATATAAAATATATATACCTTAGTTTTAATTAGACCCGTGTTGGTTTTTCAATGATTTTTTTATTATATGAATAATTTACATTGACTTTAATAATTAAACACAATAAAATATAATTACCTATAATCTCACTCTGTCAATTTGATAGCACATATAAAGTCTCTCTTTTTTTTCTTCTAGGCAAAATAAAAAATACTGTGTAAAATATAAATACTTTCTCTTTTCACCTCAAGGTATTTCCCAGTGTCATTTAATTTCTGTAATTACATTTGACCCTAGTGCTTAAAACTTGTTTGATTTTGGAAAAATTGTTAATCTCTATGTCCAGTATTTTCCTGTGTAATATAAAAAGAACTTTGCAGAGGTACTCTCCTTGGATTAAATAGTATGATATCAGTAAAGTACTCAGAACTGTCTGACACAAATGAGCTTAACTAAATGTTGATACTCCTCCATTTCTATATGGTTTCTGAGGAAATCTGTTCATATTCACACAGGGCCAGCCAAAATTTATGTAAACGTGAAGAGAAAAAAAAGAGACAAGCTAAAATATTCTCATGCATAGCTATGACTGCAGTCTATTATTAGGTGTCACAGAGGCACTAATCTTGCATGTTTTACTCTGGCCAGACTGACATAATGTTGAGGTGCTGAAGACACTATGAGACTTAGTCACCTTATTTGATCTGAAATTAATTATACTAGACTTGTGGCCTGCTTTCCTGCTTTGTATTTGTGTTCTAGTGGGAGCTGGGGAGCCATGTTATTAATCATATTCCACTTGGCTGAGGAACTTCCACTTTGCAATATTTTTCTATTTTATCTGGGGAAAGATCTTTACATCAGTGACCCATATTCTTTGGTACACCTTGGGGTACTACTCAGAAAATATTCACCAAGGAAAACTCTATTTCTATCCACTAAGCCTTGAGTATTACTTTTTGACAACCGTGAACTAATCAAAGCATTAGGTATCATGAAGGTTGACAATAGTGTCACAAATACCTCAGAGTGTTACCTTACCTTGGAATTACTGTACCAGTTATAGATTATAGTCATCTAGACACCCAACATAAGGGTCAGTCCCTCTATATCTATTACAGAGTATCTTCTGTTTTATAATAACCTGTGATGTTTAAGCTCTGTCATGTCATAACTAACAGCCTTGGAGATTTGACTTATGGTAGAATGGACGTATTGTTTCAGGCGTTCCTCAGTTTGGCTGCCATTCTTGGCTTTCCTAAGCTATGGAATAAGAACTCTCAAAACCTAAATTTATTACAAGTGGCAGCAGATGATTTGGCTGTTTTCTCTGTTCCAGTAAGACGTCAGAGGAGATTTGAAATATGCCTTAGTAAGAGATATCTATTAAAGTGGCTTGTCTCTCTTATTAGTTTTGCTGAATCTCTGAAGGGTTCCTTGAATTTGGACTAGGTCGATGTTATTCAATTTCTCATAAAATTTCAGGTAAATGCCAATTACATGGTTAGGGTAAGTAATTGGATTTCTCTAGTGAGAAAAGGGAAGTATCCTTAAAGGCTGTATTAGTCCACTTTCATACTGCTATAAAGACATACCCAAGACTGGGTAATTTATAAACAAAAGAAGTTTAGTTGACTCACAGTTCTGCAGGGCCAGGGAGACCTCAGGAAACTCATAATTGTGGTGGAAGGCAAAGGAGAAGCAAGAAACTTCTTTACATGATTGCAGGAGAAAGGAGTGAGGAGGGAGGGGGAAGAGCCCCTTATAAAACTACCAGCTCTCACGAGAACTCAATCACCATTATGAGGTCAGCATGGGGGAACTGCCTCCATGATCAAATTACCTCCACCTGTTCTCTCCCTTGACATGTGCAGATTATGGGGACTATAATTCAAGATGAGATCTGGGTGGGAAACAAAGCCGAACTATATCCAATGCAAATGGAACACAATGGAAAGAGTGAACTATAGTAAAGTCCAAAGAGGGAAATCAAGACACTTGCTGGTGAGAGCACAGCTGACAAATCTTGCAAGGGTAGAGGATGGAATCTTGGTCTACATGGATGATATAAAACTTCTTTAGTCCTAATGGGGAGATAATTAGGTTGAAAAAAAGCTGGAGAAGGAGAGAATGAGATAAAGATGGGAAAAGAGATGAGTTTAAGAGTCATTGTTTTCCCTGACTTGGCCCATATGCCAGGGACAAAGTGAAAACATCTAAGCAATTGTCCACAGATGATCCAGCTTAAAACTGAGTAGGTTTTTACTAATTACACGGAAGTATACGTGTTCAGATGGGGGATGCTCATTTAGAGGGGACTAAAAAAGCCTACATTACATTTTCTGCCATTGAAGACTATAGGATAAGCGTTATCTACCTTGTTTGCTTATAAGAATCACATATAGACTTTTTAAAATTGTGGGATCCCACCTCAAGAGATTCTGATTTAATTGGTCTGGTGTATGGACAGAAAATCTCTGCCTGTTAATAGCTTCCCAGGTGATTCCAATATGCAGCCAAGGGTCCCAGCTCTAGTCTAGAAGTAAGGTTGACTCAAATTAACTCTTCTTTGCACAGAACTCTGCAGAGAAGAATTACACTTTGTGTTTGGTGGAGATATAAATTTTACAGATATAAGTTTTATCAGATTTCTCATACAGCCAAATGGACTTCAGGCTCTCAATCAGTTTTAATGTAATAGATATGTTTCAGGCAATATTAAGTAGATCAATAGTCTATCTTGATTCAACTAGCTGGATAATTATTCAGTTGTTCAATTCACTAGGCAGAATCTTAAACCATATAGAACAGAGGCTATATTTTTAAAAAGATTGGTAATGCCCAATAATGAAAAAGAAATTGCTAGGGCCTGTTGCTTTAATTGATTAATATGATGAAGTGATATAACCTAGGCTTCTAAGAAATACTTATAGCTTGTTCTCATATCCTGAAAATATTCTGACCTAGAAAAGTTGATGGGTTTGAATTGCTCAATAATGAAAGACAATGAAGTGAAGACAACATCATATAGCTCATTTACCTCCTCATTGTGTCTTGGAAGACTGAAATAATCTTAAATGAAGATCCCACAGACTTTCCTGGTTATGATACATGAATCTCACCTTCACTGAGTTTCTACTTGAAAAGCCAGTGATGGTGTTTAAGGTCTAATCACACACACAAAAAATGAGACCTATGTGGATGCATTTTTCAGTTCATTAAAACTTTATTAATTTAGGAGACAGCATGGTGGAACTGGACTGGAACCTGGAGAACTAAATCTTGGTACCAGCTTGTATCATTGAAGTGGCTTTGACTGGGTGTCTTAATCAATTAAAGTCTACCTTCTTGCTCATACAGCTGGAATAAATAAGACTTGTCCTGCTTGGCTAGCAAGTTTCTGTGAAGAACAAAACCACAGCTCAATAGTTACTAAAGACATTTTTCTTCAGTTCAGATTGGTTTTATTTACTCCTGACCTTCTTTGTGCTAGGTATCATACTCTTATCTGGGGATTTACAGAAGAATAAGATGCAACACAACTTTTGTCAAACTTACAGTCATCATCTTTATAGAAGAATAAGACATAGCTCATATTTTGGAAAAGCTTATTATCAATATCTGAAATGTGAGATACATCTATTCACTGTACCAGCTTAACCATGAGAGACAATTTATTAGTAGCTCCATTCCCACTAGGAAGTAATGCCTATAATTAATCTTGGTGGCCCTTGGTTCTCTACCTTGTCAATCTTGAGTGGGTCCCTTTGTGTCTTTGGTCCATTACATATTTTCTACTCTGAAATCTCAATTGTGTAAGCTACATTTATAAAATTAATGATCTTTTCTCTCTTGTGTTGTACTCTGGTTTCTACCAGGATGAAATTACTGTCCAAAGCTCCAGACCTACAATGAAGCACTTGACAATCAGACCAGCATTTACTAGTTTACTCTCTCCAAGAATTAGGAGTTAAATAGTTTCCAGGGATTAGTGAAAATAAAAATGTCAGTCTAGTTCAAATATTATTAAGAGATTGAAGATAGCCACAGCTGAGCAGTAAACCAAATGCCGAGCACCTCTGAGGCACACAGCCCTGTGCAACTCCTGTAAACCCAGAGTTGCTATATGATCCAGTTACTGTCTTGGGTCCTTTTCAAAATACATCCAGAGTTTTTTGTAAGTTTGAAAAGAGGTGATATAACCCACCTAATTATATAAATTCTCCTTCTCAAAGTTCCTAGTTGCCTTGGGGCTAACTACTGGACAGGATCTTTTGTTTCCTAAATCCTCTTGGATATTGCCTAATCCCCTCAGAGGAAGCTGAAATATTGGTATTTTTCTTAAAAACATGACCTCACATAGAATTAGTTCACCTCTCCCTGGCCCAGACTCATACATTCCTACTGCTATAGGAGTGTACCCTGTGCTCTGCTGTCAACTCAGGGTTTCTTAAGGGACTCACTCTCACCCAAGGTGCTCCTCCCCAGCACTACCCCCTGTAGTGTACTACTCCACGTAGAGTACTGCTTGAAGGCTTACAAGTATCTGAGTATGCTGCATGCAGCAGGTCAGCTTTCTCTTTAGACAGCTCAGCAGTTTAGCTCAATTTGCAGGGTTTCCACTCAAATAAAGACCATGCCTCCAGTAATCGAGATCTTAAAGCAGGATCAGAGTTCAGTCCCAATGCACTGAATAGCAGGCAGTTGGGCCAGAAGACTTTGGACCAGAAGTGTGGGATTTTTTCTGATTCAACAATGATTTGGGCATTGGGATAGCACTCCTAACAGAGATCCTTGCTGCAGTGCCCCAGTCCTGAAACTTTCAGGCCAAAGATGAACCATAAGGAAACTTTCGGCGATGAGGCCTAGACCTTCAAAGCTGTGAACTCAGTGTGTTTGTATCCCTGTTTACTCAGAATTCTCTCCTTTACTGCCAAGTCTTTTTTCTACTATTTTACCCAAATTATGATCTTCACATACACTAAAAGACACCTCAGAATAAATAAATATTAAAAATAAAAATAAATATTAAGTAAAACTCATTTGCTCTTCCTTGCAGATATAGCTTTTAGAAACTTGAAGGTCATTATTTTATTTCTAAAAGGAAGGGAAATACTTTTATATCCTCCAGATTTCTATTCTTCACACATAATGAAGTTCAGATTGAAATTTCCAATTCAAATTCAGGAGTATGGAGTTTTAAGTTAACTTCTTCTAGGTTACATTACTTACTTTTTTTCCATACAGAGAATCTGTGTTCTCAAAGACAATGGGAATAATAGAATACCCCAACATTATTCATTTACTTTGTCTCACTTATCACATACAGCAGACTCTGAATAATAATTCTAATGCTATCACAATTAATGATGAGTATAATAATGGTTAAAATTTTATTTTGGCTTGTGCTCATGCTTTTTCCTTTCTCTTCCAATTTTTGTATTTGGTTTCACGATATCTTGCTGCATGCCTTTATGGATTACACTAATGCTATTATTTCCACCTTCCCCATTCTCTTCCTGTTTTTTTAATGGTCATCTGGGTCGATATTGTCAAGTACACTGCATGCTGTTTCAATAGGTGGCTTTAATTTTGTTTGTGTTGGGGAGAAGATTTTCTTAATTATTTGTTTGGCTTTTTAAAAATTTTTATTTTTGATTTAGTTTGGTTTGCTCCTTCAACTCCTATTACTTGTACGCTGAATCTCCATTGCTGACATGGTTTGGCTGTGTCTCCCTCCAAATCTCACTTTGAAATGTTTGAGTCATGAGAGGAAATTCCTCATGAATGGCTTGATGCCCTCTGCTCAGTAATATGTCAGTTCTTAATCTGTTAGTTCATGTGAGAGCTGGTTGTTTAAAGGAGCCTGGCATCTCCTCCTCTCTTATTCCCTCTCTTACCATGTGACACGCCTGCTCCTCCTTCACCTTCCACCATGAGCAAAAGCTTCCTAAGGCCTCACGAGAAGCAAAGCAGATGCAGGTGCCCTGTTTGTACAGCCTGCAGAATTGTAAGCCAAATAAACCTCTTTTCTTTATAAATTAGCCACTCTCAGATATTCCTTTATACCAATGAAAAATGCACTAATACAGTTGCATAGCATTGATTTTTGTCACCTTCTCTCAAATATTTTCATCTCTTTCTTTTATATGTTACAAATATTCCTTTTTTAAACCTTCTGTGATAATTAATGTTGTCAACAATATTATGAGTACTATGAGTTCTGGGGATATCTTGTTACTGGGTTTTGTCATAAGTATTCTTTTTTTGTTGTTGTTTGGCTATTTCGTTGCTATTTCTGTTTTTATATGGGATTTGGGAAAACTAGTCTGCTACCGCTTCAACTGTTTTTCTAGAACTCTTTCAACAGCAAATATTCTTGCTTATTTAACAAAATAAACCTGATCTGGCCATTAGTAGGTCTCAATCAATTATTTCTTTTATTAAACAAGACATTGAGTTTCTACTGCCATAATAGATTTTATAGCCTTTTCAAGTTATTCTGCATATATAATGAAAGTTGTATACATATATGCATAGTGAAAGTTATATATGTAATTAACTTTCACTTTATATATATATGCATGTCTTTAACTTTATTTTAGACAACTGGATCCCATAAATTTTAGATGACATACAGCTCCACCACTCTTTTCAATTGGTTTCTGGGTGATGATTGGCTATGTAATATTTATGTTAAGGAAGGTTGATATGACATATCTTTGCACTGGTTTAAAGATTGTTCAGATTCCCACTAACAGTAACAGAATTTGAAATAATTGAATTTGAGGAAATCTTCAAAAGAAATATGGTTTATGATAGTGTTTCTCAATTTTGTTATGTCACTGATTTACCTAGAAAACTTCTAAAACATAAACTCTCAGGCCCTTTCATAAACCTAATATGAATGATTCTTTGGGAATATGTAGTTTGGAAGACTTTATTTATTAACATATTATAGAAAATAGTTGAATAGCAAAATTCTAGAGGCAGGGGATTACACAAAGGATCAATCAACTATGTGTACTAAAACTTGCAGGAAAGATCATTAGTACTTGGGCTGAAAATGAATACAGAGTGAGACAAGTGAAGCAGGAATAACTAGTCATCAGTCATCGAGAAAGTAGAGGAAGGCACTTGTATAATATTATGGTTTTGTCTTGTAGAGCTTGGTAACATTCAGAATAGGTGTGGCATATATATGGCATGAATGCCAAAAAAATCACCCTCTAGAGCTCATGTAAGACTTGGCAAATTAGTTATGAAACTCTTTTATGGTGAATTTGAATATTGCCTCATAATTCTCATTTAAAAAAACAATAACAACAACAATAAAAAAAACAATAACAATAACAACAGCAGTGACTACAGAAAACCACAACTCTGTGCAATCTTTGTCAATAAACTGAACTTGGCCTGTCCATCAAGATATACTTGCCATTCTTATTTAGTATCTAAGCATTTAATACATACAAAAGTGGAAGTCCTGGACTAAATCTCAAAGAGGTGACAGGTGGTCATACATTGAGTTTCTTAAGATACAGCTAAGGATGCTATCTGAACAAAGACTCAGGGTGCATGAGTATCATTGTCTAGAAAGCCTGAGTTGTGCTGTAGGCTGTGCAGTCTGTTGCTTTTAGTTTTTAAAATAGTGGCATGTATATGATATTTTGGCGGCATTAATCACTCAGGATCTATGGGAGGTGAACTGAGTTCTAGAGATTCCACATGGTAATAAGATCATTCCATTGCAACTTGTTGAGTAATTATTGCACAAGACAAATTGTTAAAAAAATTACCATTACCTGTATGAGCATGTATGGATCACTTAACTTTTTTTGATTTTATAAAAGAAAGGTTGGACTAAATATGTGTTTTCAAATTGTGCTACTAGAACTATCATGGGCCCACAGGAGAATTTCAGGCAAATAGCCTTGAAGCTAACTATATCCTCACCAGCACCCCATTTCCCTCCTAAAGAAAATTCAGAAGGATCTCTGTGCTTTTACTTTTTTTTGAAAGATTTCTTTAATAAAATTGATTCATCCCTAGGTCCCCATCCAGGTCTTATATGTTGTGCTTTATTTACTCAAACCACTAAAGTGAGCAGTAAGAGTTTGGAAGCAGTTGCCCAAGAGGATAAAAAGCCATCAGAGATAGAAACAGTGATATGTTCAGCTAATGCTTCATAGACCTATGTGTGAAAAATAACGGATTCATCTGATATTGGGAAAGTTCAAGACTGTCACCTGAATAGGACACAGGCCATCCCAATCTTTTGTCCTTTAAAGTTTTTAGAAACAAAAAATTGTGCATATTATCATTACAGTTATTTATATAAAAGGTTTTTATAGTGATAAAATGACATCCATTTAAATTTATACACATGATTTTACAAATAATAATACAGAACTCTTTCTCTCATGGCCTGAACAAAAGGACTGCACTTTAGTTTGTCTGCAAATATCTGTGCAATCGAGCATCAGACCCTTCTCTTCCCCTTGGTTGAAACTGAGACAATACAGAGAGAAGAATTAGATAAAGTTCATCTGGAAAACTATGGTAGCTTTCATGAAGACATTTGACTATCAGCTGCTAAAACTTAAGCCAAAGTTTCTACATTTGTACAACAAGTTCATATAAGGTATTTAAGAAGGTCCTCTCCAGTATGTGGTAAGCAGAAAACTGTGAAAGAAATGGAGAAATAAGAGATGCAGGAATATAGGACTGGAACACGCTGAATGGTAGGCAATTTTCATTTCTAGGATTATATATTGGGTTGATGACTAAGACTAAGAATAAAAATTATGGCCAATATTTTTATTATATTCAACAGTGTGAATGGCGACCAAGACATATGAGGTTGTTGTGGAACGAATCTTCTAGCAATCACGGACACTTTAATAGCAAAACTTTTGAGATCAATTTAACTATAAGATCAAGAAATTTCTTTCAGTAACTAGAACTATAAGATACAAATTCTGAGTGAATAAAAAATTATTTTTAGATATCTTTGAAATTTGGCTAAGGTTGTTTTTTTTTTTTTTTTTTTTTTTTTTGAGACAGAGTTTCGCTCTTGTTACCCAGGTTGGAGTTCAATGGCGCGATCTCGGCTCACTGCAACCTCCGCCTCCTGGGTTTAGGCAATTCTTCTGCCTCAGGCTCCTGAGTAGCTGGGATTACAGGCACGCTCCCCTGTGCCCAGCTAATTTTTTGTATTTTTAGTAGAGACGGGGTTTCACCATGTTGACCAGGATGGTCTCGATCTCTTGACCTTGTGATGCACCTGCGTCGGCCTCCCAAAATGCTGGGATTACAGGCGTGAGCCACCGTGCCCGGCCCAAAATTTGGCTAAGTTTTAAAGCCAGAATTTTTCTCTCTTTTTAAAGTTTTATGAGAAATTTAGCATCATAGTAAAGAATTCAGGCTTTGGATTTTGGACTGTCTGGATTCAAATCTTGATTCTTCAAATTACTTATCTGGGCTTCACTGTCTCATCTATAAAATTGAGGATTATAATAATGCTTATCTTACATGGATGTTATGAGGATTCAATGCATTACTAGACATAAAACATTCAGAATAGTGACTGGTAGATTGAGGAGCTAGATAAAAAATGTTAGCTATTTGCCATTAGCCCTGAACTTTCCATTAACTATCTGTCTTGATAAGTAACTTGAGAATGTTCTTTAAATTCTCTCAGTCTCTGACTTCTCATTTGTACAGTAATGTGGTTTTATGTTTGCAAGTAGATTTTATCTTAAGTGCCAACTCTGATTGATTAGCATTAGGTACCTGGATCATAGTATTTGGAAAAATTGCGTTTGGCTGGGTAGAAAAAACAAAAACACACATAGCATCAATTAGCTCTGTATGCAATGGGTTCAGTAGGCAGAATAGTAGCATGCACACACACATACACACAAACATAAAACATTTATTGCAATTTGTACAAACATATGTGCACATGTATATGCTATATCTTGTCCCTTTCAGCTTCAAAATGATAAAATTAATTTAGTTCTTTTTAAAAGAGTTAAACTCTTAATGAAATTACTGTTGCAATGGGATTTGCAATATTATTGCACTTCCAAACACCCAACTACATTCCTACATTTGGAACATATTTCTGTTGAGTGGCTAGGCCTGCATTCCTTTGCAGAGACTGACTTTGTTCCATACTCACGATTCTATCTTTCTTTGCAGGTGGTACGTGGATATGTACCCTAACTTCTAGTAATGTGATGTTCCTGCCTGTGATGTAAATGCTTCACATGAAAAGGAAGAAAATAGACTAGATTCATGCTGGTGAAGATGGCACTAAGGTAAAGTTTGTGCATTCAATGTCTTCTTCTCCAGACTAACCCTGTGGAATGACTATTTATTTGTGCCAGGGTGGATATCATGCATAATTGTCCAATCTCCTGAATATTCTGTCAGCTATCTTCTACCGTGTAACTTAGTCCCTTCGATTCCTAGTTAGCTTTTACTGATTTTGACTGCCTACCCCAGGAAGTACAAATGTTATCTAAAATTGCACAGTCTCTCTGTTAACACTTATCATGCGCCTATGCCTTATTAGGTACTGTTTGACTTCAGTGGACTAAACTTTCATTGATGTTCATATTTAAATAACACGACATAAATGAGATATAAACAGCTGTCTGTACAAAGAAAAATACCATAAGAAAAATATATCTAATGGACAAAATGAATAGGGATATATATGTTTTTCTTCATTTATGTGTGAATGGCCAGGAATCATACCTAACCTGTTGTTTTAATCCATTTGGGCAGCTATCACAAAGTATCATAAATTTGGTGGGTTATAAACATGAAATATTGATTTCTCATGGTTCTGGAGGCTGGGATGTCCAAGATAAAGACACTGGCAGATCCTGTGTCTGGCGAGGACCCATTTTATAAATGAGGCTTTCTTGATATATCTTCACATGGTGGAAGGGGTAAGATCTTTCTCAGGATTCTTTTATAAGGGCACTAACTTCGTTCATGATGGTTCTAAACCCATGATCTAAAAACATCCCAAAGAATCTACTTTCTAATACTATTGTCTTAGGGGTTAGAATTTTAACATAAATACATGAATCTGGGGAGGACAGATAGATTCGGACCGTAGCACCTGTACCTTACAATACAGTAAATGTCTACCCCCTTTTAAAAATTATTTTTGGATTCTCCATTCATTCCCTTATTTGATGTGCATTTGAGTATATTGATTATATCATCACTCACTAAACAATTATCATTGATTTCCTATACAAAGTGTCATCTATTAATTTACTTGTCATGAGTACTAAACTAAATAATAAAAACTGCAATGTTGGGGCCATTTTTTAAACAACTTTATTATAAAACAACTTCATAAAACAAACACATTTTAAGTGATGAAGGATTGTGTTAGTGATGATTCGAAGTGTCAGCTTTACTAATGGATTTTTCAAAGCAATTAATTACCATGAATATTCAAAGTATTAAAGATGTATATAGTTAGTGATACAGTAATACTGTGCAGTTATGTCATAGTCTATATCACACATGTATCCAATGTATCTGTACTGGTTGGGTGCAGTGGCTCACACCTGTAATCCCAGCACTTTGGGAAGCCGAGGTGGGCAGATCACCTGCGGTCATGAGTTCAAGACCAGTCTGGCCAATGTGGTGAAACTCTGTCTCTACGAAAAAATACAAAAAATTAGCCATGTGTGGTGGTGCATGCCTGTAATCCCAGCTACTCAGGAGGCTGAGGCAGGACAATCACTTGAACCAGGGAGGTGGAGGCTGCAGTGAGTCAAGATCACGCACTGCACTCTAGCCTGGGTGACACAGCAAGACTCTGTCTCAAAAAGAAAAGTAGATCTGTATTATTTGTCAGTAGTTTTCATTGACTTCCCAGGCTTTCTCATATGGAAAAAAGTATTTTGAAAGGTAGCTCTCCTTACTGCTATACTACTAAAGCCAGTAGGAAAGAGTATTTTTTGACACTGAAGAACCTATCTTTTCAGTGATTGTGGTGGTTGACCCCTCATACTCACTGCCCCCCAAATAAAAAGTCTAACTGGTAAGATAATTAAATCCCCCTTCTTTATAAACTACCCAGGCTAGGGGATTCTGTTTTAGTGGCACAAAACAGATGCCAAACTGAGGATAAAGCCATATACAAAAAGCTATAAATAGAAAGGAACAACAAAAAACTAGAGTTGAAGTCCTGACATACCAAGTTTGGTACCTCCCAAACTCTTAACCTCTTGTTACATGAAATAATACATTGTTTAAACCATTTTAATTCATGGTGCAATGTTACTTGCAGCCAAAGTCTTCCTAACTTATATAAACCCAATGCAAATTGTATTGCATTGAGATATTAAATTTTAATAATTTGAACTGAGATTTTAGAATAACCTGGTTTATCATGTAATCTTCAATATATTATCTAAATATTTTCCTCACCTATTAATGGGAAATAATCACAGGCCTTAATTTATGGGGTTTTTATAAGGATTACGCAGGAAAGTTTATGCTTAATGTACCTTTTATTTGTTTTATGTTTGACTAACCCCCCTCAACCTGTTCGTTTATTAATCCCTAGAGTTTTATTAATTCCATTGATCTTTTATAAGGACGAATTTGGGGTTTCCTTGATTCTTCTCTATGGTTTTCAGGTTCATTGGTATGTGTTCCAAATATATTCATTCTTTTCTTTGGCTTAAATTATTATTCATTTTCCAGTTCCTAAAACAGAAGCTTAGATGATTAGTTTTAGAATTTTCTTCTTTTCTGGTGTATGCATTTAATGCTATAACTTTTCCTCTAAACACTGTTTTTGCTGCATACTACAAATTTTGATAAGTCCTGTTTTTATTTTTTAATTAAAAATATATGTCAAAATTCTACAGACATTCTTTGACCCATGTGGTTTTTAGAAACATGCTTTTAATTTCCAAATATTAAGAATTTTCTCATTATCTGCGATTAATTTCTATTTTAATTCCATTGTAGTCTAAGCATACTATGTATGGTTTCAAATTTGTAAAATATGTTAAAATGTGTTTAATGCCCCCAAATGTAATCTATCTTGGTAGATGTTCTATGTTACCTGGAGAGGAATGTATTCTGTTGCTTGATAAATTATTTTATAAAAGTTAATTAGATCAATCTGATTAATATGGCTGCTCAGGTCATCTGTATTCATATTGATTTTCTACTTATTTAATCTCTCTGTTACTGAAAAAGAGATGTTGTAGCCTCCAACTATGTTGATGGATTTCTTTACTTTTCTCTTTTATTCTATTACTTTTTGCCTAATGAATTTTGATTTTTTTCATAGGTCATACATGTTAGGACTATTATATCTTCCTTGAGAATCAACCCCTTCATCATTATGTAATACTTCTCATGATCTCTGTTAAACTCCCTTGATCTAAAATCTGCTTTTCCTGAAATTAGCAGAGCTACTGTAACTTTCTTTTTGTTAATTAGCATGATAGATCTTTCTTTATCTCTTCTGAGTTTTTATATTTATACTGTATTTCCTGCAGAAAACATGTAGTTTGGTGTTTTTGTTTTGTTTTCAAATCTATTTTTAGAATTACTATTTGTTATTTAGATCATTCACATTTAAAGTAATTCAAGTAGGTGTTGACTAATGAGAACACAGGGACATAGGGATGGGAACATCACACCCTGGGGCCTGTCAGGGATGGGGGGACTAGGGGAGGGATAGTATTAGAAGAAATACCTAAGTTAGATGACAGGATGAAGGATGCAGCAAACCACTGTGGCATGTGTATACCTATGTAACAAACCTGCATGTTCTGCACATATAACCCAGAACTAAAAGCATAATTAAAATAAATAAATAATTATTGATATAAATGAATCGATACCTATCCTCTTTGTAACTATTTTTCTATTCATTGGGATTTTTTTCTCATTTTATTTCCCTCCTCTTTTTCTGCCCTCTTTAGTTTTGATTAAAACTATATTATACTATTTTGTAGTTACACATTTTATGTAATTTCATCCCTAAACTTAGCGTTATCATTGTACATTGTTTAAAGTTTTACTGGATGCTCTAGAGTTGATAATATGCATTTTTAACTACCAAGGTCTACATTCAAATAAAACTAGACTGTTTCACATGTACGGTAGATACCTCATAAAAGAGTTTTTTCAATTCATCCTTTCTGTCCCTTGTGACTTTGCTGTCATTCATTTATTTCACTTACCTACATGCCAACACAGTACTACCATTATTGCTTTAAACAGTTACCTCTTAGATCAATTAATATATATTTCATTAAGACTAATATATATATATATATATTACTTTCACTTGTTTCTTCTCCAATTGTCTTCATATTTCTTTCTATAGACCCACATTTCTGACCTATATAATTTTTTGCTACTACCTGAAAAACTTCCTTTAACATTTTCTGAGGCAAGTCTACTTGCGATAATTTTGTTTTCAAGTTTCTGTTCAAGAACGACTTTACGTCTTCTTAACTTTTAAAAGATTATTTTGTTGGATACAGAATTCTAGGTTTTTTTTTTTTTTCTATTCTGATTGTATTCCTATTATGTATTTATTACACCTTTTGTAAGTGTTTAACCATTCCCATACATTATGTTCTGTTATTTTCATTCTTCTTTTTACATTTCTGTCTGGGGAATTTCTACTGATATATCTTCAAGCTCACTGAATCATCTCCTAGTTGTGTCCAGTGTAATGATGAGCCTATAAAAAGGCATTCTTCATTTGTTATATCTAGCACTTTATTTTGTCTATTTCTTACAATTTGCATTTTTTTAACACTTATATTTTCCACCTGCTTTTGCATGTTGTCTACATTTTCCAGTGGAGTCCTTGACATTATTAGTCATAGTCATTTCAGATATTTTTGTGTAGATTTTGATTTTTATATTATTCTATTTTGTAGTAATTCATTTTTACTGTGTTTTATAAAATTATTGGTCTAAAGCAGATAAAAAATTTAAAGAAAAATGTGACTCTTCAGCACAGGTAGTTTAGTGTCACTGGACTAAAATCATAGTCATTTTGAAGTCCTTGTCTGATGATTCCAACATTTGTGTCATATCTAAGCCTGGTTTTGATTCTTGCTTTGTCTCTTCAGACTATGCTTTTTCTTGCCTTTTGAAATGTCTTGTAATTTTTAATTTTATTTTTGTTGTTGAAAACTAGGATATATCAGATAACAGGTCATGAGGTAAAAAGACATTAAGCGTGAGGTTTCATGTTAATCTAGTGAGAAATTAAACTGTTTAATATTTGGTGTGGCTATTGGTGCCAGGGGCTTCAAATTCCTCTAGCACACTTGTTTTGCCTCCCCTGTTATCTTGGGTCTTCCCTAAGAATTCCTCCTTAGATAGAATTTGTGTCATGCAGCCCTTTTAGCTACAATCAACAGTTACTACTGGAGCCTCTTTGATGTGCTGGAAAGGTATGGGGTAGGGGAAATATTTCATAATTTTCTGATTAAATCTCATTATTATTATTTTCATGTTTTTTTCTGCTTACATTATTCACCTGTTCTTTCATAAGAGTTTCTACAGAAGTATAAATCTCCCTCCAATCTCCCTTCCCTGGCTGACAGATCCCAAAGCTATATCCTTGAAACTCTGGCTTCTGTTGACTATCCATTTTCTCCTTTAGATGAGACAGGAAGATTAGATGGGGCTGAAATGGAAATGGAAGAATTGCCCTTTCCCCAATTGGGATAAAGTTCTGGTAAAGTATTTTCCCCTAGGGGACAGATCTTTGTTATGTAGAAGATTCTGGGTATATGTAACAATTATTATTATTATTTTTCTTCCTTGTCCCTTGCCAGAGTCATGAAGGATTTCTTCTTAAATCTTCACCATGAGAACGTGGTAAGGTTTCTGGTGGTAAAGCTCATGAAAGCCTGTAGTCTCTCTGTCATTATGATCCCAGGCATTTTTAATTGAACATTAGCCTCCAGCAATTTGTTAAATTATTAAGAGTTTCACCAGTTTATGGCTTCAATTTCTGTTCAGTTAAGCAGATCTCAGCTTTGACTCTCAGGATGGACCCAGTCAAAATCTAAAGAAATAGGTATCTCTCCAAATTTTCTGGTGGCTCTTTGCCTTGTAAACTCAATTCTCTTATAGATCCATAAAAATATTTAATTTTCAGTATCTCCAGCTTTTTCTCATAATGGTAAAATTGACGACTTCCAAACTTTTTACCTGTTGAAACTGAAACCTAAAATTGCAGGGATTTTCATGTTGTTATTTCCTGGCAGGATGTGGGGAAATATACTAACATCACAGAAAGACATCCCACAAATATGGAAGGACCCAGACAAGAATATCAGTAAGTTTATCAGAGACTTCATCTGTTAACTATAACTAGAAGACTAATTAATGCCAAATATCAAACCTGGCTTTTTCTATTGTATTCACTGGGTCTTCTGAATCATGGTTTAGAGCCAAAGTCATTTTTGTTTGTTTGTTTTCTATCAATATTATATCTCTCCCAGAAGGTGTTTCCTGAATAAGCATTACCCAAGCAATCAAATTATATCCTAGAATGTTTTATATAGGTGAGGACCTGTACTATTGTGTTTGAGTCACAGAAGAATGAGTCCTCTAGAACTATCTCGGGCAACTCTTATTTTATAGATGGGAAAATTAAAGTTCAGTGAAGGGTAGAGACATGTCTAAAGTCACATAGCTAGATATCAGCAGAAGTACAACTAGAGACTTATGAGTTCTGCTTATCATCATTTTCAAAATCATAGTTTTCCAAAATTAATAGACTTGCAGTCAGTACAGTTTCCAATACCACATGAATCAAATTATATTTCTCACTTAGCAAATCCAGAAGCCCATTCATATAGTAAAATTTCTGAGAAGATTGACATTTAATTTTCCTAAGGGTCATTTTTGTTAATTCTATTTTTTTTGTCATAATGTTACTGGAAAGGCGTCCTGATTCAGACCCGGAGAGAGGGTTATTGGACCTCACACAAGGAAGAATTCCAGGCAAGTCTGTAAAGTAAAAGCTTATTAAGAAAGTAAAGGAATAAAGAACAGCTACTCCATAGGCAAAGCAGCCCTGAGGGCTGCTGGTTGGCTATTTTTATAGTTATTTCTTGATTATATGCCAAACAAGGGGTGAATTATTCATGAGTTTTCCCAGAAAGGGGTAAGCAATCCAAGAAACTAAGGGTTACTCCCCTTTTTAGACCATATGGAGTAACTTTTTGACGTTGCCATGGCATTTATTTGTAAACTGTCATGGCATTGGAGTGAGTGCCTTTTAGCATGTTAATGCATTATAATTAGCGTATAATGATCAGTGAGGACAACCAGAGGTCACTTTCATTGCCATCTTGGTTGTGATGAGATTTGGCTAACTTCTTTACTGTATGCTGTTTTATCAGAAAGGTCTTTATAACCTGTATCTTGTGAGGACCTTCTATCTCATCCTTTGACTAAGAATGCCTTAACGTCCTGGAAATGCAGCCTAGTAGGTCTCTGTCTTCTTTTACACAGATCCTAATCAAGATGGAGCCACTCTGGTGCAAACACCTTTGACAATAATAACTATTGGCATCTTAGAAACAGCTGTTTCATGAAACCGTTTTGAGAAATATGTCTCTTACTCCTTCCTACCCTCACTTTCTGTGCCCCTCCCTCTCTTCTTCATTTCTTCCCTTATTTGTGTTTACCCTTTGAGTTCCATAATTTTCATTGTTAGAAACCATGGCTGCTATTCTTTTTCCTCTTCCTACACTGTCCACCCTCAATTTCCATTGTGTTTATTGCCTAAAACATGCAGAACACAAAGCACTCGGCAAAAATTTAAACATAATTGATTGACATTTGGATCAAGTTCAATGTTGTCTTTTCAAAACTCTGGGGTCTCTGTCCAACGTTTTGCATCCCTGCAGTTTTCTTTCTCTTTCCTTTTTTCTATTTGTTTATTTTGTTTACATTTTCTTCCTCTTCTTCTTTTTGTTTTGTAAATAATCAGGCTCAGCTCTTTACTTTAGATGTCTTGTAGCTCACTTCTTTCTTGCCTGAAAGCTAGAGAGCACATGAAGTTTTGGTCTAGTTTCTGAAAATTGGGCTACTGATGAGGAAGCAATTCTTGACAGCAGCGTGCAGCTTTCTGTCATTTTCTCTGACGACTTTGCCCACACTCAAGTGTCCTTTAGCAGAATGACTGGAATAAGTGGTGCATTTTCCTGGACACTTTCTTCCATCTTGTGCATCAGCAGAAAATCACAGCAGTGGTCTTGATGGACAATGGTAAAAACAAGACAGAAACTGCTATTATAAATGTGAAAAGTCAATTTGAATGTCAGGAGCTGAGGTAAAGGAGGCAAGCTGAAAGGCGCTGTAGTCTGAGAAAATGAAGAAGCTGTCCTGTATCTTGCTCAAGCTTAAAGCCTTACACTCAAGCCCCATTTGAGCATATTACAACAAGTGATTTTCATTGTAGTTGGTCCCTGGGTTGCTTGGCTCCCCATAGGGAACTCATACTTGTGGTTGGGAGTATACAGTGCCCCAAAACACAAAGTCCTTCACAGACAGAGTTAATTACTGAAGCCACCTTGGGAAGTGTCATTTTCTCTTAGAAATCATTTGCTCTTGTACATAAAGGCAGGAGTCTGATACTCATGAAAAACTTGAAAGTGATTGATTTTGAACAATTTGGCATTTGGGAAAATCTCTTTATAGCTATTCTCTAATAATCAGCATGATTTTCTAAAGGATTTTATGGAAATACTCAATTATTGACATATTAATAGGGGTTATTTGAATACGGGGGGAAGCATGTAAGTAACTTAGGGGTTTCAGAGCTTAAATATGACAATAACCATTAGAAATTTTAAAGACAGAAATATAGTATATATTATGTGTAGAAACAAGGTATTTGATCATGGAGTTCTTATTTTTTAATTAAATTAAATTAAATTTTACAAAGGGATACACACATTGTTAAATTCAAACAATGTAGCATAATAGAGAATAAAAAGTAAAGTTCTTTCTAATTTACTCAATCTGCTATAAACCAGCTCCTCTTCCCAGAAGTAACCTCAGTGAAAAATTTGCTGTGTTTCTTTCTGAGTTTTGCATCTTTGCTAAGAAGATTTTTGCCAATTATTCTCCCACTAGTAGTAAAACAAGATATTTGTTTCCCTATGTCATGCCATGCCAGATAGCATCAATTGCTTACATTTTTCAGCAATCTCAAAGGTTAAAAATTTTATTTTAAAAGGCAACCTCTAAAATTCATTTTATTGTTGTTTACAATAAATCATTATGAAGAACCTAAATATCTATCGATAAAGAAATAGCTAATTACATTATAGATGCATTTATGCTTTGTAGTGGTTTGAAAAACGTAAATGTATACATGTGCTAATAGAAAATGACTACTATAAAAAGACCTCTGCGACCTACCAAAAAGGAAAAAACAAATAATTTTTTTTTCCTCTAGGAAAATAAGAACAGCTACTATTACCATAAATCCAGAAATCTCAGTGATATGCACATATGTATATATGTTTATTTATTCATAGAATAAAGAACAGAAGCATAAATCCCATGGTTGAAAAAGTAATTATCTTTGGGGAAGAAATACAGAATTTATAATTTTGAATGAGCACATTTTTTTCTGTAATTGAAACAATATAAAATTATTAATATATTTAATTGCTATTCTAATTTTTTATTTCTCAATTATCAATGAAGTTGATGCCTTAGCATTTTTTATTCCGTGAATAGCCTTTATATGCAGTGTTCCTTTTCCCACTGGACTTTTATTCTCACAGGTTTTTGTCTTTGGTGTAGGGATGTTCAGAAGAAATTTGCCTTTAAACTTTTAAATGTGTTTTTTGCTGTACAAATGTTTAAAGTTTATGTGTAGTAATATTTTTACTTTTTATGGTTTCTGATTTCATGTATTAGAAAAACCTTTGTTGTTATGTATAAAAATTCTGATTTTTTATTCTCATAATTTTATAGTTTTAAAAATGTACACATTCAAAATCTATTTGGTATTGCTCTTATGTCAATGTGACAAAACAGTCTAGACCTCTTTCCCTCCTCCACATATACAAATGAATTAAAAAACCCTTTTCTCCCCATAGAGTGCATGAAGCACTATTATTATTACAGCAATTTGGGAAATAATGTCCAAACCTCCAGTAATTCATAATTTGGGGCTCTGATTCATGGATATTCTTTATTAATGGCCATGTATCCAGGAAAATAGTTCAGTTTTTTCATTCAGTTTTCTACAAATGTCTATTAAAATTCTGGGGAACATAAATTTTAAAAACCAAATCCATGGTTCAAACATACAATTATTCTATAACTGCATCCACAAACTTGTCATCCCAGTGAAGACTATGGAAACCCCTCTTCCCCCACTTAAATAGCCTTTAAATCTTGAGAGGTTTCTTTTAATTTAAGTTCACTTAAACAGAAACTTATTTAACCTTCACAGAGGTATTAATACTTTAAGTTAGGGTTTATTCTACTTTAAATAACTGAATTGATGAAAGCTTTTATGTTATTTAAACACAGGCTATCTACTTGCTTCCCCATCTCTCTACCTGTCTGTGCTTATTTCATTGACCACATAGCTTGCATCTCTGTAGAAATTTAGGTTCTTTGTGTTGATTGGCTCTGTGATTCTTACTTTTGTCCAAGGTGAGTGCAAATACTTTCAATCAATTTAATCAATGTTTACAGTCCATATTAACTACTTTGGATTAGTAAGAATGATGATATAAAACAATTAGAAATAAGAAACATTATATGAGTGTATCATGTATATGGACATAGATAAATATTCACTTCTAACCAAAGGTCCACAAGTTCCATGAAATTGCATATGAAAACTTTCTTTCTGAAGAACTTTTTAGTAACTGTAAAATTTTCCATTCCAGTTTGCATAAAATTTATTTGAGTACAATTAGAGAAAAAAGGAAACTAGTTGTTAATAGGAAAAGAAGATAAAGCCAATGTCAAAAATAAAACGTTTACAAAAGCCTTGCCAAAGCTGAAGGAAGATGAGGAAAATAAATTTAGGTCTTAGAAGAGTTCTTGGTGACCAGCTTTTGTGAGAAGGAAAATAACTGAACCAAATCAAAGGAAGTAACGGAGGGAGCCTTGCAGAGCTGAAGTTAGAACCCACTGAGAACTTGAGGGGCAAGAGTGAATCACTTTCCAGTCATAAAAAAGATACTGAGGCTAAGGCAAACAAACATGACTCATATCTTCATCAGTAGGTGTTTATCTTCAATAAGTACAAAAAATTCTATGGACTTTTTTGAAATTGTAGGGAAATCATAAAAAGCTTCTAATGAGTCAAGATATAATAGTCGGAAATGTATAGTACTCCACCCATCATTCTTCTTAAAAAATAGTTCAAATTGTTGACATTTTCTTACTTTTATATATATTTTTATGTTTTACTAAGCTGTTTTATTATTTTGCTCTTAGGAAGATTGATTTATTTACAAAGGGTTTCCATAGGTTAACCATACATATTGCCTCTCTTAATCCTATTTTCCCCAGAAGTTTTTAAATTCTTTAATGTCAAATTGTCCTGCCATGGTGGCTGTCAGAAATCTGACCCCCAGAGTTGCGGGGAGCCTCTTTCCCATCTAGTTCCAAGTGGTGTCTTACGAGTGAATAGAGAAAAATAAGACTGGAAAAATAGGCTGGAGCAAGTCTATGTGCCAATAGTATCTTCTTACCCTTTAACATATAATTAGACCTGGCAGGCATATGGCACATGCTTTTCCTGTGTACTTTGTGCACACAATACTCAAAACTATTTCCAAATGGTGATTTCTGGTCCCTCCTTTCTGGCCCACCAGTAGTCCCTGTTCTGTGAGTGTCCGGTATAATTCTGACCCCTAGTGGCTGAGGAGGCTAGGCCTAAGACACATTTCAATAAACCTTTTTTGTAAGTTGTCATGCTCTAAACTGCTACCCTATTTAATTTTTTTATTTTAATTTTTGCGTCTAAATCTGACTTGAAGTCAGCTTCATCCCCCCACTGTTTCCTGATGCAGCGTACCTCTTACTCTGTCTACCATGCAATAGACAATCGTGAAATCCAAAGCTGCTTTTATTCCTGGTTTATAGGAATGGGGCGTAAGGTTTAATGTGAGGGAGAATGGTGTAGGTCTTACACCCAGTCAAAGGATCATCCCCCTGTATAGGAGGCTGACAATAAAAACTACATTATGAAACCCAAAGTCCAACTTGTGTCAGATGTATTTCCCAAGATTTTCCAATTTGAGTGCAGAGAAAACTATTGTTTTCACTAGATCCATTCCTGATGATTACACTTTGTATCTAGAAATCTTCTGTCAAAATCCAAATATTTCGCATGGGTTGCATTAATATCTAATATCGAGTAAGTACCTAATAACACTAATAACACCTTAAGATAGTTGATGGAGTAGATTAAAATGATTAAGCCAGAGACAGGGGAACAATGCACATAGACTGGGCCATTTTGAGAGCAGGATATTGACAAAGGCATAATCTGTACTATGAAGTAAAATAGCATGCCTAACATTAAGATCATTGTAGATGGTAACTGCATGTTTAGACCTGGAAAAAAATGTGTATTGCATTCCATCTTTACAGGTTTTTTTGTTTTTTTTTTTTTTTTTGT
>NW_022436997.1:2783652-2850195 GCF_009761245.1 Sapajus apella
TGCTCTTGTTACCCAGGCTGGGGTGCAATGGCGCGATCTCGGCTCACCGCAACCTCCGCCTCCTGGGTTCAGGCAATTCTCCTGCCTCAGCCTCCTGAGTAGCTGGGATTATAGGCACGTACCACCAGGCCCAGCTGATTTTTTGTATTTTTAGTAGAGACGGGGTTTCACCATGTTGACCTGGATGGTCTCGATCTCTTGACTTCATGATCCACCCGCCTCGGCCTCCCAAAGTGCTAGGATTACAGGCGTGAGCCACCGCGCCCTGCCGGGTTAGCCTTTTAAAGGAATGGGTGCAGAGAGACTACTTGAGATATATATATATATTTTATCCTCCATATGAGATTTGTAGAGGATTTCCTTACTCTGTGACTTTATCATGAAGATGTAAGCTTGCACAGAAAAGTCATTGGGGCAGGAAATTATCTGGCTATGACTACCCTAGTGGGAGGGCCATGGAAAGAGATTTTCATCGTAATCCCTTTAAGTAAAAGGAGAAGGAGGGAGGATTGAGGACAATTTAAATAAAAGAAGAAAATTTTAAAAATAAAACAAGAAGAGAAGAATCTACTGTGATTACTTTTCATTATGTTAAATGACTGAATATGGGGACTATTAAACAAACAAATAAAATGGAATGTAAAGTCATCAGCCATTTCTAACTCATACTGATTGAATATTAAACTTTTATGCAGGACTCTACCAAGTCTTTAGGATCTGGGAGTGAAATCATATAGGCTTTTCTATTATTGAGCGGGACACAGCACCAGTTTGACATCCTGGTCTTCATGAAAGTTTCTGGTTTCTTTATGTTTTTTAATTTGGCCATATTAACTGTTTTTAAATTAGGAGTATCTTACCTCTAATAAGATTAGAGCATTAGGAAACTCTTGGATGCCATTTACAGATTTATAATAATGTATCACTGCAATGGAGCGGTTCCTAAGCAGTTCTAAAAGTCAAAGATGCAATCAAAATTAGATATTTAAATTAATTTAACATCTTGAACTTCATATTCATGATTCATATTGAATATGTTTCTTGATTACTTGGAGCCTTCATCTCTTCATTTGTTAACTAAAACGAGTTGCTTCAGCAAGGTCTTTGTGAAGAATAAATGAAATACACATGTGAAAAATACATAGTGCCCAAATACTAGTTAACTGTTGTCTATTATATGTGCTTCCTTTCATCTACTTTGCAGTTTCCTAAGCTGTGAAGTATTGTTGGCCTCATGCTGAAAATCTTCTGAATGATACAGATTCTTTGGGTTTGTTTGTTGCTATTGCATACAAGATTTTTATAATTTTGTTGACATCCGTGTTGCCACTGGTTTTTCATTTCCTTACATTTCTTATTTGTGTGTATGTCCATTCAGGCTTTCTTTTCTGTTTAATTAGCCACTTCTAATCTTCTTGAGAAACAAGTCACAACCTTGATAGAATTGCTTTTGAAAAATGAGCCCTAAACTTTAAAAGGAGGTTTGTGTGCATCTGTGGACTTTAGTGGGTGGGCTGTAGCGCACCTGTTTTGGCCACTAATAATGTTAGCTAATTTTTCTCATACTTCTTCCTTGTGTCATAGCTGTGTTAGACACAAAATAGCTCAAGAAAAGTTTTATTTTATTATTTTACTTTTCTATACACATGTCTAGAGGGCAGAAACTATGTCTTGTAAATCTTTGTTTCTCCAGTGCCAAACGAAGTTGTTACATATAAGGCATTTCATAAGCATTCCCAGATACACACTGACTAAAAGTTTAAACTCTAGAATAGAAGGCCTCTGCTGCTACTGGCAGGGAATCATTTCTAAAATGGTGTCACTGATCATCCCAACTTCAAATAGCTCTGTTTTGCTTCCCTATGGCCCACAGTTGCGCTTGTACTGACTCAGCAATAAAATAAAATGCACAATAAAGTAAAATGCTGTGTGAAAGCTATTTACATATTATATCAATCTCTTTTTTCACTTGCTTTTTGCAGATATTCTAACATTATCTATTCAGGCTTTGGTGCTATCAACATAAAGGTGAAAACCCACTTGGCTCATTAGGACATATTTCTTGGTGAAACTAATGACCAGCAACATTAATAGACCTGAAGTCAGAAGCTGTGAAGAAAAATAGCATGCTAACTTTGCAACCTGAGTAAAAAGTACTTTTATAATATTGGAATAATCTTAGTAACTTCATGCCTACAACTTCTCTTATATGAGAAATAAGTCAAGGTAAAATAGGAGTATGGGGAAATTCCAGATGAAGATGAGCGTAAGGAAGTCTTTTCCTTCAAAGAGGATCCCTTTCTAACTTTGTGATGAAGATCTTCAGGTTAGGAAATATGTCTTTTCAAATGTTTTGAATTTTCAACCACTGTACTCCGAATGTGATGAGTAACAGAACTTTGAAATCTCTCACATGTAGGCAACAAAGATCAGAGGTTTTCAGATGGTATATTATCCTATGGAATACATATGTACTAGATGCTTCATACGCATTTATACAGGACTCTTCCTAAATGACTGGAACTATTTCAAACTCTATGACATATGAGGCATCCCCTCTTTTAACTGATAATCTCTACAGATAAGACTAACACAAATGAAAGTTTGTCAGGCATTATAACAAAGTATAATATAAATGCTACATTGTCAGAATAAACTGTCAAGAAAATATAGGATAGATGTATTCTACCCTGTCAAAAATAAATATCACTTCAAGTTATGAGGATATCTCAGGAAAGAATTAGGAAATTGGGATTTAAAGGCTGGAAGGGAAGTTAGAAATCAGTTAGACAAATTTTTTTCAAACATTTTATAATAAGTGAAATTAAAAAAACTCTTAAGCAGAAGGCTAATAAGCAACTTTTATAAAGTATAATTATTGTGGTTGAAGTTAGGGGATGGGGGGATTACTCTCAGTGCCCCATATCCACCTCCTCCGTCTACCACAACATTCTCAGTACATGTCTCTGGAGCCTCAGAGCCTTACACAGTCCAGTATGAATATCTCTGAAAAGAGAAGTTGGAAATGCATCAGTTACAACTACATTAAATATGGCCAAAATCCAAAATAACATTTAAAGGGAAGTAATATTTCTCCCTTAAAAGCTAGTCTGATCTATTGATGAAATTGATTCAGATGTTCAATAATTCCATCAGTAATGAAAAGTCTTTGTTTTATTGTCATGACTGGTAACATATTTGGATCTTTTCCTTGCCTCACCATGAAAATATAGCTGCTGCAGCTCCATATTTTCTTGCCTTTTCTTTAAGACAAGGGAAAAAAAAAAGGCTTGGCACAGTGGCTCACACCTGTAATCCTAGCATTTTGGGAGGCTGAGGGGGGCAGATTGCTTGAGATAAGGAGTTTAAGATCACCTTGGAGAACATGGCAAAATTCTATCTCTACAAAAAACAACAACAAAATATTAGCCAGGCACAGTGGTAGATATCTGTGGACCCAGCTACTCCAGAGGCTGAGATGGGAGGATCACTTGAGCTCAGGTGGCAGAGGTTGCAGTGAGCTGGGATTATACCACTGCACTCCAGCCTGGGTGACAGAGAGAGACATCCTCTCAAAAAAAAAAAAAAAAAAAAAAAAAAAAAAGGTGCCAGGGGAGTGGCAGTGGCCATGCCAGACACATATGTCTTCTTCTCTCCACAATGACAACATCAAAAATAAAAGCATATCAGAACATCCTCACATGTCGACTTTTATCCCTTTGGCCATAATTGTGTTGGATGGCCATCCCTATCTACCAAGGCAAATGGGGAAGAAGTTGTCTCACCTCGTACTGCATGTATTTATTTACCCCTGAACAAAATTAGACTCTATTTTCCTGGAAGAAGGGGGAATGGTTAATCAACAAACATTTATCTGTCACTTTTATACCATTTTTAGCAACACTTTTGTCCTTGGATTGGGTTAACATTAACCAGTAAGTTGATACTGGGGCTTGTGCCTATATTCTCAAACTAGATCTGATGAATAAATCAAATCTGGAAAAGTAGAAAGACAAGAAGAAAATATTTCAAGTGGGAGAATAGTAGTTCAAACATATGAAACTAGATATGTACCTTCATATCTAATGGTTTAACTTGATTTTCTTTTGGTTTTTGAGAAAAGGTGTTGCTGTGTTACCCAGGCTAGAGAGCAGTGGCACAATCTCAGCTCACTGCAACCTTCATTTTCCAGGCTCAAGCGAGCCTCCCACCTGAACCTCCCAAGTAGCTGGGACTACAGGTGCATGCCACCACACTCAACTAATTTTTAAATCTTTTTGTGGAAATGGGGTCTTGTTATATTGTCCAGTCTGATCTCAAACTCCTGGGCTTAAGCAATCCTCCTGCCTCAGCCTCCCAAAGTGCTGGAATCATAGGCGCGAGCAACTGTGCTCCACCTACCTTGATTTTCAAACCTCATTTGAAAATTATTTTTCTGTTCCGCATTTCACTCATATTTAAATATAATTCTTCAATATTTTCTAGTTGTAATTGTTTTACTATATGAAAACTCTTTTTACTTCACTTTGAATAACTTTACTTGGCTAAAGGATTTCTCTCCCTTTCATTGTGAGTGTATTAATTTATTTATTTGAATAAAAAAGTTAAGCAAATTAGGGAATTCTTCATTAATTTCTGACTTTCATAAATTCAAATTTCAGCTCTGTGTTTTACTGGGTATACAAATCTGAGTGAGTTACTTAACACCTTTGTGACTCTTTTATCATGTGTGAAAAGAGAGTAATCATAGTACCTCCCTCATAGGGCTGGTATGACTCATACTTGAGTGACTGCAGGTGTTGCCCTCAGAACAGTGTCAGGCACACTATGCACTCACCAAGGGTTGGCCATTTTATTAGCCAGCTTGAGCTACCATAAGAAGACAGCATTATTCTGCTTTATTTTTCCTGAGTGGCTTAAATAACCCAAATATATTTTCTCATAGTTCTAGAGGCTGTAAGGCCAAGATATTGATGTAAGCACCATCAGGCTCTGGTGAGGGCTCTTCTTGGCTGGCAGACGATGCTTTCTTGCTGTGCCCTCACATGTTCTCTTTTTCATGCAAGCACTCAGGGAGACATGCTATCTCTCTTTCTCTTCTTATAATACCTTGAATACTAAGGCCAATATAAGGGCTCCATTCTCATTATCTAATCTAATGCTAATTAGCTTCCATAGGCCACATCTTCAAATATCATAATGCTGGGGGTTAGGGTCTCATCATGTGAACTTGGGGAAGATAAAAACATCCACTCCATCATGTTTGGGACTATTTTTACTGGATGGTGAGCTTCTAGTGTGCTGGAACTCTCTTTCCTTATGTATTTTGACAAAATGTGTCACTGTTGACATAACACTTTCCATAGGCAATCCTGAAATTAGAGTGATTTACCTTCCATATAATGATATCTGATTCGTATACCTCTTCTTTCATTCAACTAGTCCTTTTATTCTGCTTTATTTTTCCTGACTTGAAAAAATCGGTCTATGGGCTAATTTATTACTAAAATTTTACTGACTTACTATTTCGCTCCACTCATATTTCAATAGAAGTTGCAGGAAGTAGAATATGCTTAGAAAAAATAAATTACCAGTAGTAGAATTTAAGGCAACAGAAAAATGCTAGACAAAAGTAGCTTTCCCATTTTTTTTCCTAGTTACAATTACTGAGATAATTATGTACTAACTGCATATGTAAGCACCATTTTAGTCATCTCTTCAAATACTCAAAAACCACCTATCATATAAAAATGAAATAGGAGCAAACCAAACTAAGTAACTACACAAAACAGTCTGGTTTGGAAGACACTTACAAGCCTGGTATTTCTAATCTTAACAAAAATTGTGAATGCTTTTCAAGAATTGGGATACCTGCTTATTATAACTATGAAAATCGTCATTATACAATTTCCCTTAAAGATCATACCCTTCAAAACTCTTTGTTTCCTTCACTTAGCCACAATTCATCAGGCCTTCACTTAGATGGAAGAGGTCAAGGCAAGGGTACCAGGAGCCTTCAGGCATCCCTTGAACAATGATGTATTCTGCCAAGGAGAATCTGATTTTGTTTTTCAATAAAAATTAAGCTATGGCCATGAACATTCTTGGCAGAATATACCAATATTATCTTTATAATGCTACAATTTGATTTAGCTGAACAGTGTTTCCCAGAACTCACTTTTCTACATGTCACTGATTAGAGTTGGCCACAAAAGAAAGTTGTGCAAGCTGAACAGAAGAGTCTACTTTTGGGATTGAGTGTAGGTCCCACCCTCTTGTAGTGCCCACATCCTTTTAGCAGCTCTGTAGCTCACCTTGCTGGTGAGGGCAACAGCAAGGCACATTGCCTCCTGGAACTCCATAGGAGCTCTTCCTTCAGCTTCTTCACATTCTTCTACACATGCACCTCAAATGTACCAGCTTTTTCTGCAGACTCCATTAGCAGTAAAGTTAGAAACTTGGGTATGAGGAGAGACTAACATGGGTTTTGGTAAGAAATAGCTTGGGTCCAAGCTCTCCCTGCTTTCTCCTATTTCATGTTCAATTTTTCTTACCAACTGCCTTTTCTGTGACTTCAAACTCTAGTCCAGATGTAGAAGGAAAAGACACTGCTAAGCCAACGCTGATATACCAGCTCTAATAATTGCATGACGTCAAATCCTTATAATAAATTCACTTATTCTAATGATTTCTGGTATTTTACTTCTCAGATTGAACAAGCATGAATATATGACCAAACGGTAAAAATTTCAAAGCTTTCTCTGATCATTTGAACCCTTTAAAATGTACCTTTATTCTGCATTCACTTCTCATCTAAAATGTTAGTGCCAGTATATTTTTAAGTGCTCATCTTTTGTGATTGTGCAAGCATTTTCATCTTACAAATAACCCCTCCATATTTCTTCATGTCTTTCACTTCAGCTGATATTCCTTTATTTAGGTATTCATTCATTCATTCATTCATTCATTCATTTTGTAGACAAAGCCTCTCTCTGTTGCACAGTCTGGAGTGCGGTGGTGCAATCTCTGCTCATGGCAACGTCTTTCTCCTGGGTATAAGCGATTCTTGTGCCTCAGCCTCCCAAGTAGCTGGGATTAGAGGCACATGCCACCACGCCTGGCTAATTTGTGTATTTTTTAGTAGAGACAGGGTTTCTCCATGTTTGCTAGGTTGGTCTCAAAATTCTGACCTCAAGTGATCTGCCCGCCCCAGCCTCCCAAAGTGCTGGGATTACAGGCATGAGTCATTGTGCCAGGCCTTGATGTTTACTTAAGAAATGGTAACATGAATTCCCTGCTCCCTTGCTCCCCTGCCCTTAAAGAGTTTCAATGAAGAAAACTTTCTAGTCAATTGTATTCTCTGAAGGAAGGAGCAGAGATTCACAGAAGTACAAGCAGTTTTGGCATGGTACTGAGATGTTCCTGTCATCTGAAGAATCATGTCCACCTTCTAGTTTCTGAGTACTATGAAGACCTAATGCAGCTGCTAAAGATCATGGACTAACTTATTTTGAGGGCTTCATTACACATTAGTTAGAGATTTATGAAGGTTCTCTTTGATTACAGACAGGTGTTCAAATCCAAGAAGAGAGAGAAAAGGAAGAGAATCAAGCTGTAAAGGCAAAAGCTATCCAAAGTCTGGGTTTTGGATGTTCAGCACTGCGACGGAGAATGACGAGTTCTAGAGAAATGCAACTGCAGTGCTGTTTTAGAAGTTTTCTGTGGCTTAACCTGTCAATTGGGGTGAATGTTGGGAAAAAATGAGAAGTATGAGGTAGGGTTAGGATACTGAGAAAATGTTACGGCATACACAGGAGATCTTAACCATCAATCTTAACCATCTTAACCTTCAAAAGATTCCACTGTGATTTAAATAAAAACCATGTAATATCCTGTCTATATTTGTGAATAGTGTTTTTTTGCTTCTCCCAAAGATGCCAAAAGAGAGAGTCCATACTACATAGTTTACTTAGAAAATCTTCCACTATCCCTTCTGCCATCATTATGACATAACAATCTCTACGGACATATCCATTGCATTTCAGTTTCTTATGCTATGGCAGCATATAGCCAGTGTATGCTTTTTTTCAATAGTGTTGCACAGATAGACTTATCAACCAAAATTACTTCTGCATTGTGATCAAGACTCTGCAGGGAATATCCAAGCAAAGTTGTGTGTGTATAAATATATGTATGTATGTATGTACATATGTATTCCCTGAATCAAGTATTGCTACAGTCTTATTCTCTGCCATTGATCCAAAGGAGGTTGTGGCCAAAGTCAACCAAATGTTCCTTGCTATACCATTTACCCACAAATCCTTCACTCTATTTTCCAGCCCTTGTACCACTACCTAAATCAACTAATTTCCTTCTAGACATGTGTCTTCCTCTACTGGTGCAATTTAAAAAGATTTGAAGACTCACTCTTTTCCAAAAATATTTAGGGATTGTAGTCCTAGAGACCAAGGTTCATCATGACTTTTATTTCTCTTTCATTTTTCTTTAGTCATGAAATATAAATGTTTCTAACCATTCCTCAAATTCATCCACTTTTATCAATTTCCTTGCTATCACTGTGGTATAAATTATCATTCTCTCTCAAGTCCTAGCATTTCTTACAGGATCCTGTCACTCTCTACTCTGTTACCCACATGGTGATAAGAATGATATTTTAAAGGAAATATAAGAAACTATGATTATGTCACTGCCTTGCTTAAAGTGCTTCGACGTCAGTCATCACTGTAAGAATAAATATCTAGAACACATGCAGAATGTGTCTGCTGTCCACTTGAGAGTCAGTTCTAGCCGTTTTCTCCTTACTTTATTGTTTCTGCCACATTGACATTCTTGCAATTCTTGGAATATGTCTATGCTTTTCTATATCTTAGAGTCTGTTCAATGCTATTTCCTTTGAGTGTCACACTCCTTATTTAGGTATACATCTTTCATACCACATTTCCAACTCGAATTCGTCAAGCAAATATTCATGTGATTGGTTCTTGACTCCATATTATATACTTTCATTATACCTATATTACTTTCAATTACAGAGAAACCATAAAATAATCAGGTAATGATTTCTGGTTGTAACATTTGTTTCTTCGCAGAATGTAAATACCTTCAGGGAGATTATGTTTGTCCTTTTACTGATATATTCCCAAGGAATAGTACATAGTACATTGGATTATATTTTGAGAATATATATATATATATATGTGTGTGTGTGTGTGTGTGTGTGTGTGTGTGTGTGTGTGTAAAATAAATGAATGATGGGACTAGGATACAAATTTTTAAAAATGCTTAGAAAGACTGGGGAGTTGGGGAGAAATAGCATGGGGAGAAATGCCAGATACAGGTGATGGGGAGGAAGGCAGCAAATCACACTACCATGTGTGTGCCTATGCAACAATCTTGCATGTTCTTCACATGTACCCCAAAACCTAAAATGCAATAAATAAATAAAAAATAAAAAAAAGAAAGACTAAATTCACAGGATTGGGGGTTACACATTTCTGTAAGGAAGGTATCTCTTTCTTTGTCTGGGACCTCTCTCTCACTCCCTTTCTATTCTTGTGTGCTGTAGTACATATTCAACAGTTGATGATTAAATAACTGAGTTTACAGAAATAAAAGAAATAAAACCATTATGATTTTAAATTAATAAATAAGCTCCTGGCTTTAGTTCAGCTATTTAGAAATAGGTGTTCCCCAGAGTTCATAAATTAAAAATGGAGTTCACCTCTATGGCAAAGCTGCTCCTCATTAGTCTTTTTAAACATTAGAGACAAAAACATTTCATTAGTACTTGGAAGTTGGCTAAAGTTCAGGCAATTTTTTTTTTAAAAGTGAAAGCAAGTTTATTAAGAAAGTAAAGAAATAAAAGAACGGCTACTCCATAAATAGAGCAGCCTATTTATCTATTATTATAAGATGATGCTTTATGGAATAGCTTCATTTAAGGTATATTCCACTGGGGCAGAGAGAGTAGGGGAAACTAGGTTTAAAGTCCAAATATAGCAAGTCTATTTGTATTCATTGCAGTGGGCATTGAAGTCTATTCAGGATGGGATCATCACATTGGGAGAGATAAGGCAAAAGGAGAGCAAAAACATCCTTCCATTGCCTAAGGCAATGGACGTAGGAGAAGAATGATAAACACATGCATCTCTCTTTAGAAACTTAGATGCTGGGGATATTTCTGTCCTCCATGCTCTTTATCAGTATATATATCCTTGAAAACCATACAATATTAGGTTAATTTTGCCGCCAAAAATGAGATATTTAACTAATAATTTATTTTTCTTTCTTTTCAGAGGGCACTTGGCTTTTATTCACAGATGAGGAGTATATCCCTCATCTTTTGCATGTCCATTGTGTTTTCCAAATAAAGGGTCGAAGCAATTCTCTGGAAGAAAATTATCCACAATACTTATATGAGTTAATTTATCATATTGAAATGAAGCATGATTTCAAAACCAAGTCCAACAGTATATAAAAGTAAGAGAAATAGTACCTTACATTTTGATTTTTGGGATAGCTGAAAGTTTTTGTAGCTGGGCATGATGATGTGCACCTAAGTTCCAGGTAGTTGGGAGGCTGAGACAGGAGGATCACTGGAGCTCAAATGTTCAATATCTATCTGGACAACATAAATTTTTTTTTGTCTTTCTATGTAGATATGGCATGTTGCCATATTTATGAGGGTGTTTTAATTGAGATAAAGCATTATTAACCAAGAAAGCAACCCCTCAACCCAGGCCTAGCTGCAGGTCCCAGGAATCATGCCCTGTGAATGACTATTTAAGCCACTATCACTGATCACACAACCAGGATGGCATCATGTTCTTACAGACACCAAAACAAGAAAGGTTGAATGAGCAGCACTGGACAGGGGCTAGGTGCAGAAGGGGAAAGAAGAAGAAGTACCAGCAGGAGAGTGGGAAAAATAATTCCCAACATCTTTTAGACAAATCATTAAAAATCTACTGGCCTCAATTTCTCCAAAATGTAGGCTTAAAATTTAACTGTATCTTGCATCCTTAATAGTTAATTTAGCTATTGACTCTGTAAGACTATGTCTAGATGTTGTCTTAAGTAAATAATTAGACATGAAGAAATTATGAGTGAATGAAATATTTAGCTCAGTTGTATTTATAAATAAATATTGAAACAATAGAAATGTTAACAAAGCAGGATAATTAAGCAAATTATGTTAAATATCTATTATTTTATCATAACAAGAAAATGTTGTTTAATTATTTTAGCAAAAATGATGTTTACAAATGTTGCCTGAGAAATATCTACAGCTACATGCCACACTATATTATACATTTGTGTCTGATGTGTGTGTGTGTGTGTGTGTGTGTGTGTGTGTGTGTGTAACCTAGAAAGAAGACCCAAAGTTTTATTTTGATTGTCTCAGTATGGTAGGAAGTAAGATTACAAATACTATTTTTTATATTATATTTTCTCAGGTCTCAGTTTTTTCAGCTTTTCAGCTGTTTCCATGAAAACATCTCCTATTTTTGTCAAGTGTCTCTCATGTCTCACAGTACCCATTCTTCTCACTTTCACATTATACTGAAATTCTTTGTGTGTGTGTATCTGTCTGCACTTTTGCCCTTTAGAATTGATCAAGAATCAAATCATATTTATCTTCATATTCTTAATGTTTAGCATGGGGGGTGCTACGTAATGAAAATGCATTTCGTGAACTGCATTAAACTGCAGGAACATAGATGGCTTTTGTAATTAGAAGAAAACAATTATAATTTAAAAGATATGAGCCTAATTATTTTTGAAATTCAATTCAATGTGCAGGTTCCATGAAAGTAAAAGGAAAGAAATAAGAACATATTTTTCATGGATTCATAGCCTGACAGAAACTAAACATAGAATAATAATTTGTTAAGATAATATTGGAAGGGCATAGATCTATATCAGGGGAGTAATAAAAAATAATCATTCTGATTGCAAGTGATAGAAATTAACCTCTAAGTAGCCTATGTGCAAAGCTCATTGATTAGCTCATGGCACCAACCAATAAGAGGAAAAGGGATTTGTTAGTCATACAGATGCTCCCAAAGACCTAACTCTTCCACGATTCCTTTTCTTTCTCTCTTTCTTTCTATATATATATCTATTTTCTTTGTTTCTTGCTGCATGACATTTTTCTTTTTAAATTGACTATCTCTACTATCCAGAAACATAACTATTCAGTTGCTTTGATGCATTTAGCCAAGGTTTATAGACAGAGAGATAATGATATTTGCTTTTTTTAAGTTAAAATTTTTAGTAGTGGTACTTAATTGATCTCCATTCATCAGTGATATTCTTTGATCACAGTGAATCAACAGCGTGCATCCAAACAACATGTTTTCGGGAGGAAAATAAGCTTTTACCAATGACAGTGGTCTAGTTCTGGACAAATAAATGGTAAATGTATACTACAGGATGTTTGAAGGTTGTTACATAAAAATTAGTATGTCAACTTGGTTTTCAAGGTGAATTAGACTCTATAGATAATGTAAAATAAGAACCATTCTTTTAAAGATAATAGATTAAACAAAAGATTGAAGCAATACAACATTCTTGGTGAACCTATGGTTTTTGGAGATACGTCTGGGACAAAAGATAAGAAGGAGGCAGTAAAAGAGGGCAAGAAGGTAGAATAGGGCTAGGTCATGAAGAGAAGAGAATACTTTCCGTGATTTTTTCGTATGTAATTGGAAAATTTTTTATTTTTTTTTATTGTAGTAAAATTAGCACTATTCATTTACAGAACTTTTTCATCATCTCAAACAGAGAATCTGTACCCCTTAAACAGTAACTCCTCACTCCCCGCTCCCTCTAGCTTCTGGCAACCTCCATTATACTTTCTATCTCTATGCATTTGGCTATTGTGGGTACGTAATATATGTGGAAGCATAGAAAATGTGTGCTTTTGTATCCGGTTTATTTCATGTAGCTCAGTGTTTGCAAGATTCATCAATGTTGTAGCATATATTAGAATTTGATTCTTTTTAAGGCCAGGTAGTATTTCATTCTTTATCCATTCATCTGTTGATAAACCTTTGGATTGTTTCCACCTTTGAGCTACTGTGAATAATGTTGCTATGAACATTGGTATACAAGCATTTGTTTGAGTCCTTGCTTTTGGTTAATTTGTATATATGCCTAAAAGTGGAGTTGCTGGGTAATACCGTAATGCTATGTTTAATTTTTTGAGGAACTACCATACTGTTTTCACAACAGCTGCACGATTTCATGTTGTCACCAGCAACACCAGCAATGCACAATAGTTCCAATTTCTCCACATCATAGCCTACAATAGTTATTTTTCCTTTCATTATAGCTATCCTAGTAGGGGAAATGTCATGTCTTTTTGTGATTTTTATTTTCAATTCCCTAAAAACCAGTGATGTCAAGTATCTTTCTATGTGCTATTGGCCATTTATATATCTTCTTTGGAGAAATGTCTATTCAAGTTATTTTCTCATTTTTGAACTGGGCTTTTTAAACTGCTGAGTTGTAGTTTTATTTACATATTCTAGATATTAATCTGTTATGAGATAGATAATTTGCAAATATTTTCTTCCATTCTAGTGGTTGTCTTTTCACCCTTTGGTAGTGTCCTTTGCTGTACAAAAGTTTTCAATTGGAATGAAATGTAATTTATCAATTTTTTTGCTGTTGTTGCATATACAGGTAATGGAAACTTCCAGTGGAGGAGTGATTAACTAAATTTGGTTATTAGAACTCCTTAAATAAAATAGTGCATGATGATTTAAAAACAGAAGAACCCAAAATAGAAAGACAAGTTAATAAGCAATGGCAAAAAGCAAATAGGTTAGCAGATTGAAAAGCCACAATTCTTACTTGCCCCACCTTCAACGTCTTATAAAATGAGTAACAAAAATACAAACGAGAAACAATTTATCATCAGAAACCATGTATCATACATTATATCACAAAATACTTTAAAAAGTGTCAGTTGAGGAAATAATGTGGAAAATTTGGGTGCAGCCTAGGCAACTACACACCTTATACTTACTCCCCTTATCTTTATGAAGAGGTATTAAATATAGGAAATGAATCAAGAAAACTGAGAATTCTCATTAATAACACTCAGATGGAAACAAAGAAGAAATGATATAATTAAGCAGCCAATTGAATAATGATAGGAAAATCCTCATAAATAGAAATTCTTACTTATAATTATTGTAACCTCATCAGAATCAGTTAAATCCTGTAGAACTCCCCATTTCCAAGTTTCACAGTGTAGTTATGAAATAATCTGAAGATTAGTTTAATATATCCCATAAGATAATGATAACCCTCCTCTTCTACTAGAGAAAATATTTAGCCCGCCTTTAAAAGAGATATAAAACCAGGCTCTACAACAAAGGGCACACACTGTCCTAGAGGCACATATCTCTTCTTTCTCCCTTCTGTTCTCAGGTTAAAAATTATAAAATGAAAAAGATTATTCCTGCCTTCAATGTAAAGCTTGAAAAATAATACAAAGAGATTTCGTAAAGCAAAGTAAATCTTGTATATTAGAATAAAAAGACATTAGATTAACTGCTTAAATAAAATGTATAAATGGTCAAAACAATTACATGGCAACTATGCAAATATTATTAGAAAGAATCATTTTAACGTGAAAATGGAATAAAAGAACATATACAAAAGAAGAAAAAGTTGAAGATGAAGAACAAGGAAGAAGAAGAGGAGGAGGAAGCAGGCAGCAGCAGCAGCATCTCAGAATAGAATAAAGTTTAATTCAAAGAATTTAAATCCAAACTTTCAAGGACTATTAGATAGGATAAGTAAATTGAAAAAAAGATATGTTCAAATCAAACTGAGAGAAGAGCCATGGGGGAAAAAGAGAAAACTAACATTTCAGAATATGGTAAGATAGAGTGAGAAAGAGTTGAACACTGACACAGGAAAACACATTTTTTCCAACATGAATAAGTGGCTCTTTTTATTCAAATGTACCTCAGACAACAACTACAAACTTTTGGTGCAAACACACACACACACACACACACACGCGCGCGCGCGCACACACACACACGTACACACACAACAAAACCTGCCTGAAAACCTAGGAGAGTTGCCAGAAAGAGATAAATATTGGATCAGAGTCAATACAATGAGAAGATTTCTAGCTCTACAGTTTTCAGGTTGAGGGCAAACTGAATTTGTATGAAATACTACGTAGAAGAAAAACTCAGAAAACTCACAGACTTTCTTGCATGCAGGACCAAAGAACAAGATAAAAGCCACCAACTGCAGTTGATGGAAATTAAAGATAAAAATCAAAGAAAGAAAAAAGCTGGAGAGGAAAATCTTCAAATTCTGTGTATAAATAATTTCCTATCTCTTGCTGATGACTAAAACTTGCATAAGTGGCATGAATACCAACAGTACAGCTAAAGAAAAAAATGCCTAAACTAAGGTCCTTTGTTCTGCTCCCTGCAGGAGGAAAGAGTTTACAAATTCAGTCCAGCCAAGTTTAATGTTTCTAAAACAAATAAAATTACTGAACATTCACCATTTAATCCCCTTGAGAGGATTATAACAGATTCTCTAGAGAAGAGCATATCATTCAAAATGTCTAATACACAATTCAGAAGTACACTATAGTCAAAGGAACTGGAAAACACAACCTACCTAAAATTGCAATCAATGTAGACCAACTCTGAGACAGCATAGATGTTGGAACTAGCAGAAAATTTTTTTGAGACAGAGTCTCACCCTGTTGCCCAGGCTGGAGTGCAGTGGCGTGATCTCGGCTCATTGCAATCTCCACTTCCCAGGTTCAAGTGATTCTCCTGCCTTAGCCTCCTAAGTAGCTGGGATTACAGCTGCACAGTCCTGGCTAATTTTTAAGTTGTTTTTTTTTTCATAGAGATGTGGTTTCACTATGTTGGCCAGGCTGGTCTCGAACTCCTGACCTCAGGTGACCCACACTTCTCTGCCTCCCAAAGTGATGGAATTACAGGCATGAGCCACTGTGCCTGGCCAAAAAGAATTTTAAAGCAACTCTTTTCACTGTGCTCAAAGGTACAAAGAAAAATATGACCTTACTATTAAAAAGTAAGAAATCCCAAAACAAAAATGACTCTGAAAGAAGCAAATAATTTAAAAAATTTTTTAAAGTTTGAAATTTTAAAATGTGCTACTTGAGCTTAATGGCAAAATGAATATTATGGAAGAGTCTGTGAATTTGAAGCTAGATCAATACAAATGATCCAATATGAAGAACAGAGAAAAAAGAAAAAGTTCAAAAAAAATGATTTTCAAGGACCCATGAGACAATATAAGCCAGATCTAAAATACTTCATTTAAACATACAAAGGGAGATTTTCTCAAATTTGGTCATGAACATAAACATATAGATTTGAGTTCAGCAGCCTCAAGCAGGATAGAAACACAGAGGGCCACACCTTGACATAACATAATCCAGCTATTAGAAACCAAAACTAAGAAAAAAATCTTGAAAATAAATAGAAATAAATCAACACATTCCACATAGGATTACATAGATTTAAATCCATCAACTTATAAGAAATTATATATATCAAAAAGCTATAAATAACATCTTTAAGCTTCTGAAAGGATTATACACAATAGGAAAACCTGTCAACTTGGAATTCTATATTTAGAAAAATTATCTTTAACAAAATAAAGGTGAAATAAAATATCAGATAAAGAATACAAGGAGAATTTGTTAGCACATGTTATTGCAAGCAGTGTTAAAAGAAGCTCTTTAAAAGAAAATGACTCAATGGCAACTTGGATCTTCTGGAAGGAATGAAGAGCACTATAATTTGTAACCACCTGAATAAATGTAGAAGACTATCATTCATCAAAATTACTTTATTATGTGTACGATTCTCTAAAGTAAACATTATAATAAAAGTTTACAATATATGCCAATGTAATTCTACATAGCATGATTAATATTGCAAACAGCATAAAAATTGATAAAGTTAGTGAGGAATAAATTGACATGTTGTTGTAAGGATTCTGCATTTTATATGAAGTGGTACAATATTACTTCCAAGTAGATAGCTAAAAATTACAGGCCTATATTATAATCTTTAGAGTAATCAATGAAAAATGATGCAAAGAGGTATTACTTAAAATGAAAGAAGGATACTTCTAGGATGTTCTTTGGCTCTTTGGAAAAGACTATACATTTTAAAACTTTGAGTTACGAGATCACAAAACCACATACGGCACTGCTGTATTTAAAGGGCTAGCCACTAGTCACCAAATGGCTTATTATTAAAATAAAAGATGAGCCACTATCTTGCTTTACTTCCTGATAATTTTTGGTCACAATGAGCTAATTTTAAGGATATTTAAAATTGTATTCTTGTCTAAGTAATGAGATCAGTTTTACCAATTTATTAGATCAGAAGTGGTCATTTGCTTAGTTGCCTCACTCCATGAACTTCTTGGTGACAACTTCATGTATATTAAAGCTAACAAAATATTATTGCTATAATCAAGGTACATCTCGTAATTTATGATTTTTACATATGCCATAAGTGGCTTATTTATGGCCTAAAACAGACAGATTGTAATATAATTCTACAAGAAGGCAGAAAAGGAGACAAAATGACCAAACCGGGAATGACAAATAGCAAACAAGTAATAAAATAATTCTATATCCACCCAAATCAGTAATTTTTATAAATGGCAAAGCCAACTATTCTAGTTAAAAGAGATTGTCACAAAGAGTAAAACACACACACACACACATACACACACACACACACACACACACACACACACACACACACAGTCTCAGCTATTTAACCTCTGAAAGAGATACATTTGAATTTAAAATACACATAAAGGTTGAAAATAAGAAAATAAATAGATGGCAAATAACATGCTATATGAGGAACATATGTACATGTTTATGAAGATGGAGTAGAAATGACATTGATATTATATAGAGACTAGAAATGACATTGATATTTTATATAGTATATTTTAAAGACAAGGTTTTTACTTGGGATGAAGAGGGATATTTCATAACAAAAAAAGGGTTGAATCTTTAAAATGGCTTGATAATCATAAATGTGTAGCAAAGTCTCAAAAATATGTAAAACAAAAGTTTACAGAATTACAATGAGGAATGGATAAGTCCATCATCATATTTGGAGGTGTTAACACTCTCCCATCAGTAACTGAGGTTATAAGTAGATACAATCTTACAAAATTAAAGAAGCTCTTAATCACACTATCAACTTCTTTGGCATAATTTATTTCTATAAAACATTACATTGCCAACTCGAAAATTATTATCCCAGAATAGTTTACATATGTGGACTAAGATAGAACATAGGTGGAACCATAAAATAAGTCTAAATATGTTTAATAGGATGAAGGTCATCTAGAGCTGTGGTTCTCACTAAAGAACAATGTTATCCAGCCTTCATTATGAGGACTTTAAATGATGTCTAGAGACATTTTTGTTGTAGCAACTGGAGAAGAGCTACTAGCGTTCAGTAGGTAGATACCAGGGAACTTCTCAACATACTACAGTACACAAGGAGGCCTCCACAACAAAGAACAGTGCTCAGGTTGAGAAACTATGAGAGAGAGTATATTAGTCAGTGTTCTCCAGAGAAATGGAACAAATAGGTTCTGTACGTGTGTGTGTGTGTGTGTGTGTGTGCTCATGTGTGTGTGTATATACATATATACATGTGTGTGTGTGTATATATATATATACATATATATATATACACACACACACATGTGATATGGTTTGGCTGTGTCCCCACCCAAATCTCATCTTGAATTGCAGCTGCCACATTGTGGAAATTATGGGGGCAATATCCCCCATACTGTTCTTGTGATAGTGAATAAGTCTCATGAGATCTCATGATTTTATAAGGGTCCTCTCTTTTGCTTTCCTCTCATTCTCTCTTGCCTGTGGCCATGTAAGACATACTTTACACCTTCTGCCATGACTGTGAGGCCTCCCCAGCCAGATGGAACTGTGAATATATTAAACCTCTTTTTCTTTACAAATCACCCAGTCTCAGGTATGTCTTTATCATCAGTGTGAAAATGGACTAATACAACATAAGTGTGTATGTCTATATATATGTATATAATGTATATGTGTGTGTGTGTGTGTGTGTGTGTGTGTGTGTGTCTATACAGATACATTTATATTCTTTCTTTTTTTAAGAGATACAAATATGTACCACATTCTGAAGGCTAGCAAATCCAAATATAAAGGGTGGGCTGGGCTGGTAAGCTTGAGACCCAGTAAAGCCAATGTTGCAGATTAAATGAGAAGACAGAATGCTGGGGAATTTCCTTTTGTAGTAAACACTGTTTTTGTTTTTTGTTTTTTGTTTTTTTATTTTTTATTCTATTCAGGCCTTCAACTGATTGAATGAGGGCCACCTATATTATGGAGGGTAATCTGTTTACTCAGGGTTCTGATTTAAGTATTAATATAATATAAAACACCTCTAATGTTGACACATAAAATTAACCAACATAGATAACACAGTTGACCCTTGTACAATTGGGTGTTAGGTGAACCTACCCTCTGTGCAGTTGAAAATTCACCTGTAACTTTTGACTTCCTCAAAATTTAACTACTACGGCCTACTGTTAACTGGAACCCTTAACAATAACATACACAATCAATTAATACATATATTTTATGTTTTATAAATTATCCACTGTATTCCACAATAAAGTAAGCTAGAGAAAAATGTCATTAAGAAAACCACAAGGAAGAGAAAATTTATCTACCATTTATTAAGTGGAAGTGGATTATTATAGAGACCTTCATCCTCATCATCTTTACACTGAGTAGGCGGAGGAGGAGGAGGAAGAGGATATGCTGGTCTTGCTGTCTCAGGGGTGGCAAAGGCAGAGGATATGGAGGAGGTCAAAGGGGAGGTAGGAGACACACACAGAGTGGATGTAAGATTACAAAACCACATCATCATTTCTGTCTGGTCATTTTGCTCTTTTGTTTCTTGAAAATGTTTTTATACAATATCAAGCTTTCTTCCACCATTTACTTTAGTTTCAATGGCTGTATCATAGAAAGGTTCATTTTGTGAAAGAAGTCAAAGCAGTCTTGAATAATTCGAATGCTTCTGCCAGCTCGTCTAATGTCAATTTCTTTTCTGGAACTGCTTTCTCTGTCCTTTTCCTCATCATCTGGCACTAGCTCAGAAGCATTCATCTCCATCGAGTCATCTTCTGTTAATTCCCATGGGGTGGTATATATTAGCTCTTGAATTTCTCCAAGATCCCTATCTTAAAACCCTCTTCCTTTACCTTTTTTTTTTTTTGTCATATTCATAATCTTGGTTGGCTTTCTGGTAAATCCTATGAAGTCACACAAAACATCTGAACACAAGTTTTTCCAGCAATAATTTATTGCTTTGGGCTTGATTTTATTTTTCTGTAACAACAGTGTCATCTTTAATGATAGAAACCTTCCAGATATTCATGATGTTCTCTTGACTTGGGTCCTCTTTAATAGAGCTGACAATCCTTTCCAAACAGTATAATATGTAATCACCCTTAAAGGTCGTTATGACCCTCTAATCCAGAGGCTGAATTACAGAAGTATGTTTAGAGGTAAGTAGACCACATATGAGGTAGGAAGCAGGCAGGATGCATCTTCAGATCAAACTGAAGACTGACAAAAACCAGAAAGAGGCACCAAAATCACCTCCCATTGCTCTCATTGCCTATCATGACTCCTACCAGCATTATGCCAGTTTATGAATACCATGTCAATGCCCAGAAATTGCCACCCCTTGCCATGGAAATATCCAGAAGTTATCACCCAATTTCTAGCTATTTCTGAATAACACACTCCTTTGTTAGTATGCCATTAAAAGTGGATGTAAATATGACTAGAAACTGCCCATAGGCTGCAGCTCTTGGTACGCTGCCTTATAGAGTAGACGCTGCTCTGCAGAAGTCACAAATATGTCTGGAACTCTGCTGCTTCAATAGAGCTGCCTTCTTCCTCCAGGAACTCACTCTTGAATTCTTTCCTGAGTGAAGTAAAGAACTTTCCCTGCATTAATAGCCATCCAGCCAGTGGGGAAGAGAGGCGAGGAGAGAAACTAGGGGAGATGGTGATCAGTGAGGTGACAATGAGGGATGACAATCAGTGATCAGCAAGATGAGAAGAGAGGAGATGATTGGTGAGTCAGTGAGAGATGGTGAGGCAACCAGTGATCAAAGTTGCATGAGCTGTAATACTGAGGCTGTAACTCCAAAGAGCTATTAACACTGCAGAGAACTGTAACACTAACCAAAGCCTCTTTCCAGAGCCTTCCTCTTTCCTGGCAGGTGATGGAGCTGAGTGCACAGGCGAGAATTCTCAGTGCCACTGCCTTGTGTGGGACCCACAACTCTGGCTGGCAGATCACCAGTCCTTGCACTGGGCCCCTTATGGCAGCCAAGCCCATGTAAGCCAGGAGAACTAGAGGAGACCTTCGCCTGAGTCCCACGTGGAAGGCTAGTCAATGGCATTCTGGCTTTAGTGGATACGTGAGTGTCCCCTCTTCATGCCCTCAACCCCAACCATCTTGATGATCTTGGGTGAGTCAGGGAATAATGCCTGTGACTAGGTGGTCAGTTTAAAAGTTCTCTGTCATTTGGGTACGCAGATAGAAGTACTTCCTGTTAACCACTTTGCCTGGTCTTTTCTCCTCTAACATCATTCCATTGCTCCACCAACCATCTTATTTTATTTGTTAATTTTTTTAAATTATTCTTCAAGTTCTGGGATACATGTGATGCCTTCATTGTTGAACTCATGGGGTTCTGGGTGGCCAAAGACATTGTCCAATATCAAAAAACAAAACAAACAAAAAAACCCAAAACAAAAACCTTTAAAGCAGTTTCTTACTGGAAAGGTATTTCCTGATTTTAGGAATAAAGCATTAATGGAACCAATCTAGAAAAAGGTTTCTTGCTTTTTAGACCTTCTTGCTGTACAACCAAAAGACTGGTAGCTGGTATTTATCTTTTCCATGGGGGTTAGCAGTTTTATAAATAAGGGCAGTCCTAATCATAAACCCAATTGCATTTACACAAAACAGTAGTTAGCATATAGCTTCCTGCCTTAAATCTAGATAATCACTTCCTTTTTCTATTAGTATATGTCCTTTGTGGCATATATTTTTTTCTAGGTAGATAACTTTTGTTTGCATTAAAAACTTGTTTAGGCAGACATTCTTTCTCCTCATTAATTTTCTTAGTGGTATCTGGAAACTAATCTGTTGCCTCTTGGTCAGTAGAACCTGCTTCTCCTGTTGTCTTGACATTTTTAAGGTGAAATATCTTTCTAAAAATATCAAACTATCCTTTTCTGGCTTTAAATTATTCATCTTTGGATTATTCACTAACCTGTTGCTTTAAGTTGACATATAATGACTTTGTTTCCTCAAATCATATTGGAGTCTTTAGGTGTGCCTTTCTTATAGCAATCCTGCACCCACATGAAAGTTGCATTTAAAATAAGAGATATCAAAATATTTAACAAAAAGTGCAAGGTTTTTGTGCATGCTAGCATAGCTGCAGTGATAGCTTTGGGGATTTCTTTTTGCTTATTATTATTTTTTTTACAGTAGTCTTTAAGCCGGATTTATTTATCTTGAAATAGTGAGAAACCATAGCTGCAGACCTTAATCTACAAGGTGTAACAAACAATTTAACGATTTTTTTGTTATGCCATAACATTTTTCTGCCTCTTGATAACACTTTCAGTATTATTACTGATATTTTGTGTGGATCCCACAGTGTTATTCAAGGTTTAATGGTGTATGGTGTTGCTTTAAATATAATTAAAAATGTGCAAGAAGTGCAAGAGATCACTTTTTACTGTGACACGCAATTTACTGGAGAGAAGCACTGCTCACTCAGTGTTGCATCACATGGCATTTTAAGCAGATACACCGTTTGAGCTCACTGCAATAGCAACAGGCCATGGCTACAAAATTATTACTATAGTACAGTATATATTATAGTAAATTTTATGCAGTTACAATTTAATAATGCAACTTTATATTTGTTTACATTTCTGTTGACTACAAATGATGCCATGTATAGTCTATAAGTATTTGTGAGCATGATTTTTTTTTTAATTTTAACATTTTATAATAGATTTGTGTATACTTTTTGGTAGTAAATAATAGAATAGTTTTACATATATTTTATGCATTCACAACATTCCTTTTTCTTTTTAATATATATGTGTAGGCTACACAGATTATCTGTATTTTTATTGTCATTAATTTCCAAAAAAATTTCCCATATATTTATTGAGAAAAATTTGCATATAATTTGATCCATGCCATTCACACTCATGTTGTTCAAGGGTCAACTGTATATTTCCTGATCACAGAACAGTTACATTAGTATTAAACATCAGGAAGATATCTAGAAATTTTTTCTTGTATTTGAAAATAAAGCAATATGCTCCTAAATCCGTTAGAAAATAGTCAAACTGAATAATATTTCCTTGCATTTGCAGGTGGCTAAGAGTCTATCCACTAGCCATTACTCTTAAGCACCATCTACTGGATCACAAAACAAATACCACCTCCAAGGATACCTTAAAATTCCTCCATGTGAAACCCAGGGCAATCATTCAGCCACAAATAAACACTCTGTGCAGAGGCTTGGCACTCTTAAAACATCCAGAAAGAAGCCAACTGATTATACTCAAATTACATCACAGTTAAAAGAACAATAATCCTGACTTCCCCCAATCCCACAGAAGAAAACAAACCAGCACAAGAATACTGGTAATTCAAAAACGCAGTGTCCTCTTGCTTCCAAACAAGTCCATTAGCTGTCTAGCAATGGTTCTTAACCAGTTTGAAATGACAGATATAAAATTCAGAATCTGGTTGGCAATGAAAGTCATCAAGATTCTGGAGAAAGTTGAAAACCAATCCAAGGAACTCAAAGAATCCAGTAAATTATCTAAGATGTGAAAGACAAAATAGCCATTTCAAGAAAACTGAAATTCAAAAGTTAAAATACTACAAAAATCTCATAATACAATGAAAAATATTAAGAGTAGAATAGGCCAGGCACAGTGGCTCATGCCTGTAATCCCAGCACTTTTGGAGGCTGGGGCAGGCAGATCACAAGATCAGGAGCTCAAGACCATCTGGCCAACATGGCGAAACCCTGTCTCTAATAAAAATACAAAAATTAGCTGGGTGTGGTGGTGCATGCCTGTAATTCCAGCTACTCAGGAGGCTGAGGCAGGAGAATCACTTGAACCAGGGAGGCGGAGGTTGCAGTGAGCCAGGGTCATGCTACTTATTGCACTCCAGCCTGGTAACAGAACAGACTCTGTCAATCAATCAAACAATCAATCAATCAATAAAACAAGCCCAAGAAAGGATTTATGAGCTCCAAGACTGGTTTTTCAGATTAACTCAGTTGTACAAAAATATGAAAAAGAGAATTTTTAAAAATAAACAAAACCCCCAAGAAATATGTGATTATGTAAAGAGCCCAAATCTATAACTTACTGGGTTGCTTACAAATGAGCACAACTTGACAAATATGTTTAAGGATGTAGTCCACAAAATTTTTTCTAATTTTGACTGGCTGTACACTATACAGGCCCACCATCCCCAAGGCATGGAGTCAACAGATTCACAAACTTCAAGGCAAAAAAAAGTCTTAAAGGCAGCTAGAGAGAGGGGTCAAGTCACATACAGAGGGAACCACATCAGGCTAGTAATGGATTTCACAACCTTACAAGCCAGATAAATTAGGGGCCTATTTTCAGCATCCTTAAAGAACTGGAATTCCAAACAAGAATTTCATACCCACCAAAACAAGCTTGACAAGTGAAGGAGAAATAAAATTATTCTCAGACAAATGCTGAGGTAATAAAATCTCAAATAGACCAGCCTTACAAGATGTCTTTAAGGGAATGCTAAACATGAAACTGAAAGAATGACACTTACTACCACAAAAATACACTTAAACACATAGCCCACAGACCATATAAAACAATCACACAATCAAGTCCATATAACAATCAGCTAACAACACAATGACAGGATAAAAATCACATATATCAATACTAACACTAAATGTAAATGGGCAAAATGCCTCACTTAAAAGACATAGAGTAGTGGAATGGATAAAAAGACAAGACTCAACCATCTGCCGTTTTCAAAAAACCTATCGCATATATAACAAACCCCACATGCTCAAAGTAAAGAGATGGAGAAAGATCTACAATGCAAACAAAAAACAAGCAAGAGCAGGAGTTGTTATTCTTACATCAGATAAAACAGATTTTATATCAATAAGAAATAAGAAAGATAAAGAAGGACATTACATAATGTTAAAAGGTCTAATCCAACATGAGGATATAACTATTCTAAATATACATGCACCCAGCACTCAGATCCATAAAACAAGTTCTTCTTGGCTTATGAAAAGCCTTAGCAACACAATAATAGACTTTCAAACCCCACTGACAGTATGAAACAGATCATTGAGGCAGAACACTAACAAACTCTGGACTTAAACTTGACACTTCACCAACTGGACATAATGGACATCTACAGACTCTCTACCCAACAACCAAATAATATACATTCTTTTCCTCTATACATAAAACATAGTTTAAGATCAGCCAAAGTTTAAGTCATACCAATCCTACTGAAACTTTTTCAAAAAATTCAGGAAGGAGGTTTCTTCCTAATTCAATCTGTGAAGCCAATATCAGCCTGATACTAAAATCTGGCAGATACACCATAAAAAAAGAAAACTTCAGGCAAATATCCCTGATAAACATAGATGCCAAAAGTCTCAACAAAATACTAGCAACTGAATCTAGCAGCATATCAGAAGTTAATACAACATGATCAAATAGGCTTTATTGATAGAGTGCAAGGCTGGTTCAACATACACAAATCAATAAATGTGATTCGCCACATAAATATAATTAAGAGGAACCATATGATTATATCAAAAGATGCAAAAAAAAGCTTTTAATAAAATTCCGTAAACTTTCATAATGACAACACTCAATGAACTAGGCATAGAAGGGAGATACTTCAAAATAATAAAACCCATATATGACAGACCTACAGCTAACATCATACTGAATGGGCAAAAGCTAAAAATGACAAATGAAAGACAAAGATGCCCACTCTCACCACTTTTAGTCAGCATAGTACTGGAATTCCTAATCAGAGCAAGCAGACAAGAGAAAGTAATGAATGGCATTCAAATAGGTAAAAAAAGAGTCAAAATATCTTTCTTTACCGACAATATGATTCTATATCTAGAAAACCCTAAAGACTCCAGTAAAAGGCACTTAGAACTGATAAATTATTGTAGCAAAGGATACAAAATGAACATATAAAAGTCAGTGGCATTTCTATATGCGAATAATGTCCAGGCTGAGCATCAAATCAAGAACATAATCTGATTTACAACAGTCAAAAAGAAAATGAAATACATAGGAATCCAGTTAGTAAGCAAGGGAAGGATCTCTACAGGAGAACTTTAAAACACTGCTGAAAGAAATCAGAGATGAGACAAATAAATAGGAAAAGATTTCATGCTCAAGAATTGGAAGAATCAATAACATTAAAATGGCCATACTGCCCAAAGAAATGTATAGATTCAATGTTATTCCTTTCCAACAACCAAAATCATTTGAATGAAACAAATTAGTGAAAATAAGAACAAAAATGAATAAAATAACAGGCAATAAATAAAATTAGCAAAGCTGAAATTTTATTCTTCAAAAAATACTTTAGCAGGACTGATTGAGAAAAAAACAGCAAGTACAAATTATCAATATTATGAGTGATGGAAAAATTTTCAATACATAGCCTACAAATATTATTTACTTTTATTTTTTAAATTTTTATTTATTTTTTGCTTTGATAGGCTTTAGGGGAACAGGTGGTGTTTTGTTACCTGCGGTTATTTCTGAGATGTTACACCCATCACCAGATCAGTGTACACTGTACCCAATGTGTAGGTGTTTTTTTTTTTTTTTATACAGAGTCTTGCTCTGTGGCCAAGGCTGGAGTGCAGTGGTGAGATCTTGGCTCACTGCAACCTCCACCTCCTGGATTCAAGCAGTTCTCTCCCTTAGCCTCCCAAATAGCTTCGATTACAGGTGCCTGCCACCACACCCAGCTAAGTTTTGTATTTTTAGTAGAACCAGGGTTTCGCCATCTTGGCCAGGCTGGTCTTGAACTCCTGACCTCGTGATCCACTGCCTGGGCCTCCCAAAGTGCTGGGATTACAAATGTGAGCCACAATGCCTAGCTGTAGTCTTTTATTCGTCACCAATCCCCAACCTTTCCCGGAGTCCTCAAAGCCCAATGTATCATTCTTATACCTTTGTGTCCTCATAGCCTAGCTCCCACATGTGAGAACACAGGATGTCCTAGAGATTTTAAAAGGATTATAAAAAAATACTAAAAACTATCTAGTGCCTGTCATAATGAAATTGTTCAATTTCTTTTGAAAATACAACCAACCTAAAGTAACCAGACAAAAAAATGAAAGAAAAAATATGAATACCCTAATGTTTAATAAAAAAATAATTTATTATAATATTCCTTCCATAAGGAAAATTCCAGGCATTTGTTTCACTGGTGTGTCCAAGAAAGGAATCAAATCAATTTAAAGAAACATTTTTAGAGGCCAGGCATGGTGGCTCACACCTGTAATTCTAGCACTTTGGGAGGCTGATGTGGGCGGATCATGACGTCAGAAGATTCAGACCACCCTGGCCAACCTGGTAAAACGCTGTCTCTAATAAAAATACAAAAAAAAAAATTACCTGGGCATGGTGGATCATGCCTGTAGTCCCAGCTATTCAGGAGGCTGAGGCAGGAGAATCACTTGAACCTGGGAGGTGGAGGTTGCAGCGATTGCACCACTGCACTCCAACCTGGGCCACAGAGCAAGACTCCCTCTCAAAATAAATAAATAAAAGAAAAAAGAAAAGAAAAAAGAAACATTTTTAGAAAAAGTAGAGGACAGCAGAACACTTTCCAACTATTTTCAGGATGTCCACATAATCTTAATACCCAAGCCAGACAAAGACATTAAAAAATTTAAGTTACAGCTTGATAGCCTTCATGAATACAAATATAAAAATATTTTATAAAATGTTATCAAGTCCAATCTAGCAACATGTAAAAAACTATAAAACACCAAGACTAAGTAGATTTCAGATTTCATCCCAATAATTCAAGATTGGTTTAGCATTCAAAAACAAATAATGCAGTATTCATCATATTAACAAACTGCAGGGGAAAATAATCATTTCCATGGATACAGACAAAACATCTGAAAAATTCAACTTTAATATTTATGATGCAAAATTTCGGAAAACTACAAAAAATTAATCAGATAAAGGGCATTGCTGAAAAATCTGCAGTTAATCTCATATTTAATCATAGAATGTTTAACCTTTTTGTGTCTCTGTTGGAGAACAAGTTAAGGATTAATAGTTTCACCGCTTTTATTTAAGCTCGTGGAGGAGACAGTGTAGTCAGGAAAGAAATAAAAGATGGAAAAATATAAAAAAATAAATTTTCTATTTTCCAATGATATTTTATATAGAAGGAACTAAAAAATAAACAAAAATAGCTTTCAGAGCTAATAATTGAATTTTATAGGGAGGTAACAGCAGGTTAATTAAAAAATCAATGATTTTTTAATAAGAATATCAGGAAAATACAGTATTCAACATAATAGACATATGTTTTACAAAAGACATTCAAATATTCCAAAGTTTTGAAAATGAAAATGCCTAAAAAATAGCGATGTGTCATTTTATTAGAATTATCAACAGTAGTAACAAGGCATTGTACTTGAATTAATCTTCAAGCACAATGACATTATAATGATAATCACAATAGGTTTTGTGGAAAAAAATCCAGTAAAAGGCTAATTGTGAAATCTAACCAGGAGCCATATGATGTTCACTGTAAAATTGACTTTTTCAGTGTGCTTAAACTTCCATAATAAAATATTAGAAAAGCGTAAAGGAAATATTTGAAATAGAACACATTACAAACAGAAAACAGAGGTATTAAATGTTAAGATAATAAAGATGAAAGTAAGAGTTGATCCAAATGAAGACAACAGGTTCTCAAAATTTTTTAAAAAGTGGACCAAGTTTGTGGTATATCCTTTGACTCTCAAAATTACATTTTGTAGCCCTTGATTTGATAACAAAAAATGACTCTTAGGTAACATGCAGGTAGCCTGTACAACATGGATGTGCTAGACAAAGGAATGATTCACATCGTTGGTAGTACTGAGAGGTATGGTGTGAGATTTAATTACTCTGCTCAGAACAGCACACAATAAAAAAACTTAAGAGTGCTGATTTTTGCAATTTTTAATTTAATATTTTCAGATTGTGACCTCAGGTAACTAAAATCTTGGAAAGTGAAACCATAAATAAGGTGGTACTACTGAATTAATACAAGATTGCCAGCTTTGTTGCGTTTACCTTTTGCATGTGGTATATCATTTTTCATATTTTTTTCAAAATGTTTGTCTATTTTTATTTTAAGTCTACCCCCCTTTTTTTTTTTTTTTTTTTGAGGCGGAGTCTTGCTCTGTCCTCCAGGCTGGAGTGCAGTGGTGTGACCTTGGCTCACCCCAACCTCTGCCTCGTGGGTTGAAGCAATTCTCCTGCCTCAGCCTCCTGAGTAGCTTGGACTACAGGTGCACACTGCCACATCTAACTAAGTTTTTGCATTTTAGTAGAAAGGGGGTTTTACCGTGTTGCCCAGCCTGGTCTCGAACTCCTGAGCTCGGGTAATCCGCCCGCCTCAGCCTCCCTAAAGTCTACCTTCTTTAGATAGCATATAGTTTAGTCTTGCCTTTTAAGTGGAGTTTTAGATCATTTGCATTTCAATTGATTTTCATAAAACTTCCTTTTAGGTCTGAAATCTGACTCTGGGTTTCCCATTTGTTTCTTTTGTTTTTGATTCCTCTCTCACTTCCTGTTTTATTTGGGATTATCGAAAGTTTTTTCATATTTTATGTATCTCACCTATTGGCTTCTAAGCATAGCTCTTTTAGTTATTTCCAGAGATTGCTCGAAGGCTAACAATATGCATCCTTATCTTTTAAAATCAACTTAACAGCAATTTTTTGACATTTTACCTTTTATACTTTCTCCTTCCCTTTCAATAGTGTTTTGTAGTTCTGCTTGTAGAGATATTTTACCATCTTGGACAAATGTATTCCTATTTATTTATTGGTGGCTGTTGGAAATGGGATTGTGTTTTTGATTTGGGCCTCAGCTTGAAACTTATTGGTGTAGAGAAGTGCTACTAATTTTTGTAAATCGATTTTGTATCCTGAAATTGACATTATTTATCAGCTCTAGGAGCCTTTTGGCAGAGACCTTACCGTTTTTCTAGGTAGAAGGTTTGAGACATTCGGAATCAGAAACTGTTACTGTTATATGAACATCTTGCTGCTAGGCAATGACAGAGGCAAGCTGTCTCCACATGGCCCTCAGACAGAAGACTGGGGGCTGGGAGAATGTAGAAGACGGTACATGATACAAAGAGACTGGAGTAGATTAAAGGTTAGTGGCATCATGTAAAGCTTTTCGGTAGAAATGTCCTATAGAACATCAGATGATACAACTGAATGGACAGAGATAAATTCTAGGAACTTTCTATTATTATTGTTTTAGTCTCCTTGATGGTTAACATCATATGTCTACTACTTCACTGGGCTATGAGGTGCCTAGACATTTGGCCAAACATTATTCTGGGTGAGTCTGTGAGGGTGCTTCTGGATGAGATTAACATTTGAATTAGCAGACCAAGTAAAGTAGGCTGCCCACCAGTAATGTAAGCGAGACTCCTCTCATCAGTTGAATGGCAAAACAAGACAAAAAGGCTGAACCTCCTATAAGTAAGAGATGTTTACTCCTAAATAATTGCATTTAACCTGTAATACTGACTTTTCCTTGCCTTGGGACTTGAAAGGAAATATCAGTTCATCCTGGGTCCCAAGCCTATCAGCCTCTGGACTATAATTACACCATTGGCTCTCCTGCTTCTCATGCCTTTTGACTGGAACCCCATCATCAGCTCTCCTTGTTCTTTTGCTTGTAACTCACCCTGCAAGTCTCGGGACTTGCCAACCTCTGTAATTATGTGAACCAATTTCTTATATCATTCATATATGTATGAGTATTTGTATATGTCCCTTATTGGTTCATGTTCTGTAGAAAACACTCATACAGTCACCACAAAGATTGTACACCCAATTAGAAAAAAAAAAAAAAAAATTGTCTCCCGATTTTCCAAACAGGAAGAAATGGGCTTGGTAGAAAACATAACATTGCTATAAAATTAGCTTTTTCCTGTATACTTTTAAAATTATCTACATATTACCTCATGATTTAACTCTCTCAGAAATCCATCCTCTGTATAATATATCTCTGATTCAAAGAATTAACAGATTTTACTCGAGAATACCTGGCTAGTGCATAGCATCATATAGACCAGAACCTGAGGCTTTGACCTATAGTCCTGACTCCTCCTATGTTCTGTTTTCAGGGTCATATTTCTCCTTCCCATAGCCACCTGTGATCTGAATTACTGCCCTGGGGTTTGAACACAGCAAGCACGTGATCTCTTATACAAGGACTCTGTTTGTCTATGACTTTTCAGACCCCTCTCTTCATCTACAATTTTCTTGCTTCTATCCATCACAGCTGGGAGCAACCACATCTAACTGCTTGATGAAATCTGAACAAACGAAGTGATTTCTTTTCTACAAGAGCAGACCATTATAAACAATTTAGACTTTGGGTTGGGAAGAAGAGCATACTGGGCTGTGAGGAATTTAATCTCTTTTCAAATCTCCAGGTCAGGGCAAAGTCTAAGAGATAGAAATGAAGGTAGAAAAAAATTCTCTCAATAATGTGATTTCAAGGCTGCAGGGAAAGTCCTTCTCTCCACAAATCCGCCTCATCACATGCATATAATCTTTTTAGCAGGGGACAAGACCCTTCTTTTGCAAGAAAGAACAATGACACTCTATGTCTCCCTGGGGAAGTAACACTGTGGTCAAGTGCAGTGTTGGCAATGATAAAAGACCTAAGACCTCTATATGGTGTATTATGTATCAGACACCCTTTTAAGTACTTTGCATTTATTATCGCTCCTACTTATCTCAACAACTCTCTGAAGTCGGTTGCATTATTATCCCCATCTTACAGATGAGAAGACAAGCAGAGAGAATTAAATGACTTGCCTAGGATCATGCAGCTAGTCAAGGTAGTTGGTGCTTAAGCAGGCATTCACATCTAAGTAGTTTGGCTTTTGAAGTTTTTTATGATCTTTTTTTAAACTTAAACACTGTACAATACTACCTCTCAGCAACAGGATAAAGAAAAGGAAACATGACTCTTATCCTCAGGAAAATTGGGCTTTAAAGGAGAGCAACGCATTTACAACAGGATATAATAATTATGGTGGGGAGAAGGGGCTAAGTAAGCTGTAGGGCGAGTCATGGGCTTTCTGAACTCATATTTAGATGAGCGGGTGTCAACTGATAATCAGATGTCTTGAGAGGAGATGATAAATTAAATGAGGTTTAGTGGTAGACATAGGGAGAATGAAATGTTATGGTGATAGGGCTGGCTAGAATAACATTTGTCTCCAAGACATTGCCAAATGTCCGTTCCTTCTTCCTAAATTCATTTTTTAATAGACATGATATTTAGAGCATTTTTAGAGCTTAGCATTTAGAGCTTATTTTTTTTTTTTTTTTTTTACATCAAAATTAAGTGGAAAGTACAGGAAGTATCTGTTTACTCATCCTTTAACTTCCCCTTCTAGGTACATCCCACACCATAATGGAATATTTATTATAATTGAAGAACACATCATTGTAACCCAAAGTCTATAGCATATATTAGTCTTCACTATTGGTGCTGTACAATCTCTGTGCTTTGATAAATGTATGCTGATATGTATCTATCATTACAGTCTCATACGGAATAGTTTCACTGCCCCCAAAATCCTCTGTGCTCCACCTATTCATTTCTTCCCCAATCCCTTATCCCCAGGCAACCAACCATCTTTTTACCATTTCCATGGTTGTTCTTTGTTTTAGGATGTCATATAGTTGGAATCACAGACCATGTAGGCTTTCCGGATTGGCTTCTTTCATTTAGTAATATGCACTGAAATTTCTTTTACATTTTTTCATGGTTTGATAATATTTCTTTTTAGCACTAAATAGTATCCCATTGCCTGGATGTACCAAAGTTTATTTATTCATTCACCTACAGAAAGATATCTTAGCTGCTTTCAATTATGAATAAAGCAGCCCTACACATCCATGTATAGGGTCTAGTCTGGATATAAGTATTCAACACATTTGGGTAAATACCAAGAAGTTTGATTGTTGGATAAAATGCTAAAGTAACTTTAGTTTTATAAGAAATTACTCCACTATTTTTCAATGTAGCTGCACCATTTTGCAATTCCAACAGCAATAAATAAAGTTTCCTGTTCCACATCCACATCAGCATTTGATGTTGTCAGTGTTTTGTATTTTGGGCATTCTAATCGGTATGTACCTCACTATTGATTTAATTTGCATTTCCCTAATGATGTATAAAGTTGAAAAACTTTTTATATGTTTATTATCTGCCTTCTTTTGTAACGCATCTGTAATGTCTTTTGTATATATTTTAATTGTGTTGCTCATTTTCTTATTGTTGACTTGTAAGAGTTATTTGTATAATTGGGTAAGAGTTCTTTGTTAAATTATTTAACAAATATCTTCTTCCTTTCTGTAGTTTTTCTTTTCACACACATAACAGTGGCTTTTATAAAGCAGAAATTACAAATTTTAATGAATTCCAATTTATCAGTTCTTTCTTTAATGGATCAAGACTTTGGTGTTGTATCAAAAAAGCAATCACAAAGCCCAACGAGTTCTAGATTTTCTCCTATGTTTCTCCTAGAAGTAGAAAGATTTCTGCTTTTAGGAGTTTAATAGATTTGCATTTAACACTTAGGTGTAGGACATATTTTGAGTTAATCTTTGTGAAGTTCACAAGCTCTGTGTCTAAATTCATTTTTTTGCATGTGAATGTCTAGTTGTCCCAGGACCACTTATTTAAGAGACCGTATTTTCTTTATTGTACTGCCTTTGCTGTCTTGTCATAGGTCAGTTGTATGGGTCATTTTAGGAATCTCTATTCTGTTTGATTGATCTATTTGTCTATTATTTTACCAATATTACACTTAATTACTGTAGCTTTATTCTAAGTTTGGAAGTTGTTGGATAGTGTGAGTCCTCCAACTTTGTTCTTCTCTTTCAATACTGTTTTGGCTACTCTGGGTATCTGCCATTCCACAGGAACTTTAGAATCAATTTCCTGATTATCCACAGAAATATTTATTGGGATTTTATTCAAATTGATATGAATCCATTAATCAAGTTCAAATAATTGAAATCTTGACCACATTGAGTCTTTCTACTACTCATGAACATGGACTATCTCTTCACTTATTTAGTTCTTATTAAACGTATTTCATCACTTTTTTTGTTTTTCTTATATACCTTGTACATATTCTGTTATGTTTATTCCTAAGTATTTCATTTCAGGAGTTCCAGTTTAAATAGTATTGTGATTCTAATTTCAGATTCCAGCTGTTTACTACTGGCATATAGGAAAGCTATTGACTTTTCTGTATTGACATCGTATCTTGAAATATTTCTAAAATCATTTATTAATTTGAGAATTTCTTTGATGATGTTGATTCATTCGGATTTTCTACATAGGTGATTGGTCATGTAATCTGAAAACAAAGACAGTTGTTTTTTACTTTTTCTTTTTTGAGAAAAAGTCTCGCTCTCTTGCCCAGGCTGGAGTGCAGTGGTACAATCTCAGCTCACTGCAACCTCCACTTCCTGGGTTCAAGTGATTCTCTGGTCTCAGCCTCCCAAGTAGCTGGGATTACAGGCATGAGACACCAAGCCTAGCCAAAGACAGTTTTAATTATTACTTCCCAATCTGCATACTTTTTATTTCCTTTTCTTGTCTTACTTCATTAAATAGGACTACCATTATTATGTTGGAAAGGAGAGATGAGAGGGAACATCCTTCACCTGTTTTGGATCTTAATTTCTGAACTTAACTTCTAATTTCTTATCATTAATTACTATATAACATGTAGATTTTATTGTAAATTTCCTTCTCAAGTTAAGAGAGTTTAACTCTATTTTAGTTTGCTTAGAGTTTTTATCATGAATGAGAGTTAGATTTTGTCAAATGTTTCCACTCCATCTATTAATATAATCTTGTAATTTTTTTTCTTTAACTTCCGGATGTAATAGATTACATTAATTGATTTTGAATGTTGAACCAGCATTCCATACCTGGGTTAAATTACATGATTATGCCATATTTTCAGACATTGCTGGACTTGCTTTTCTAATATTTTGTTGAATATTTTAGCATCTGTGGGTTTATGAGAGACATTACTATGTCATTTTCTTCTCTTATAATATCTTTTTCTGGTTTTGGTATTAGGTTAATGCTGGCCATATAGAGTGAGTAGAATGTATTTCTTCTGTTTCTATCTTCTAAAAGAATTGTTGAGAATTGGTATAATTTCTTCTTTAAATATTTGGTAGAATCACCAGTGAACTCATTTGAGCCTTTTGCTATCTCTTCTGGAAGGGTATTAATTATTGAATTTTTCTCTAGTGATACAGGCCTATTCATATCTCTTCTTGTGTGAATTTTGGCACATTTCACAAAATTGGTTCATTTATTTAAGTTATCAAATTTGTGTGCATAAGTTCTTTATAGTATTTCTTTTTTTTTCCTTTTACTGTCCATGGGATCTGTAGTAATGTCCTCTCTTTCATTTCTAGTATTAGTAATCTGTGTCCTATCTGTATTTTTATTTAGTTAGCTTGGCTAGAATCTTATGAATTTTATTGATTGTTTCAAAGAATCAGCTTTTGGTTTTATTGATTTTCTCTTTTCTTTTTCTATCTTCTCTTTCATTGATTTCTGCTCTAGGTTTTATTATTTCTTTTCTTCTGCTTACTTTGAACATAATAGGCTCTTTTTTTTTTTCTAGTTACCTGAGGTGTAAACTTAACTGATTGATTTTTATATCTCTCTTCTTTTTAAATATATGCATGCATTCAATGCTATAAATTTATACTAAGCACTGCTCTCACTATATCTCACAAATTTTGATACATTGTGTTTTCATTTACATTTAGTTTATAATTTTTCAAAATTTCTTTTCAGATTTCTTCTTTTACCCATGTGTTATTTAGAAAATTTCAGTTTAATCTCTAAGTATATTACAATGTTAAACTATCTTTCATTCATTGATCTTTAGTTTAATTTTACCATGGCTTGTGAGTAGATATTGTATAATTTACAATTTTAAAAAATTTGTTGAGGTGTATTTTATGGCCCCAAATATTGTCTATCACTGAATGTTCCAGAATCTCTGTCTTTTAGCGGCATATTGACACCATTGACATTTAAAGTAATGGTCGACATAGTTTAATTGAAAAGCTATTATGAGTGTGAGGAGAATCTTTATTTTGCTGTTGTTGGATAAAGTAGTTCATAGATCTCAATTTTATCCAGTCCACTGATGGTTCTCTTAAGTTCTAGTCGGTACTTACTAATTTGCTGCCTACTGATTATGTCTACTAGAGATAGAGGAGTGTTCAAGTCTCCGACTATATTAACAGCTTCATGTATTTCTCCTTGCATTTCTATCAGTTTTTGCCTCATGTATTTTGAGACTCTTTTGTAAGGAATATACACATCAAGAGTTCTTGTGTTTCCAGGGATAATTAGTCACTTTATTTTGTAGTGTTCCAGTTTTGCCCCAATAATTTTTCTTGCTTTGAAGTTTGCTCTGTCTACAATTAAAACAATCATTTCAGCTTTCTTTTTATTAATGTCAGCATGCTATTTCTATTTCTGTTCCTTTACCTTTAATGTATTTGTTTACTTAATGTGAATTTGTTCTAAGCAACTTACAGTTGCATCATATTTTTTGATCCAATATTATAATCTCTGTTCATTGGTGTACTAAGACCATGGATATTTAAAGTGATTATTTAAATAATTGGATTAATATCCACCATATTTCTTACTTTCACTGGTCATTACGCTTGTCGTTTGTTCTTATGTTTGTCTTCTACTTGTTCGGTTTTTTGTAGTTTTCATTGAGCATTTCCACTCAATGAAAAAAGGAAAGAAACTTCCACTTTCTTTCCTTTTTTAGCATATCGATTGTAATTTTTAAAATTTTTTTAGTGGTTACCCTTGAGTTTGTAATATACATTTAATTTAAAAATAGTGTAAGTCCACTTTCAAATAACACTATACTGCTTCACAGGTAGTTCACATACATTATGAAAATATTTCTAATTCTTCTATCTCATTTCTTGAGCCATTACTGTCATCATTGTATTTATATGCTTATATATACATTCATTGCACTTATACATATACCTTTTAAAAAATCTTTAATTTTTTTCTCATTCTTAGTTGATCAAATAGATAATGTTAAGGATAACAGCAAAAATGTATTTAAATTAGAATAAATATTTCATTTCATTCTCTCCTTGCTTGCATAGTTTCTGGGCAAAAACAGATGCAATTCTAACTTAGCTACTCCATAGGCAAGATGTTTCCCCACTCTCCTTGGCCTTTTTAGGATTTTTGCTTTTGTTCTTGATTTTTTGGAATTTAAGTACATAAGTAAGTGGAGTTTTTGTTTCCTGTTGGTTAGTTAGTTGGTTGATAGATTGCTTTTTGTTGTTGTTGTCATTTTGGCATTTATCTTGCATGGTGTTTCCCAAGACTCCTGGAATTTTGAGTTGATATCTGACATTAATTCGGATAAATTCTCAATCATTATTGCTTTAACTATTTCTTCTATTTATTCTTCTTTTTCCTTTCTTTCCATTTTTCCCATTACATTTAGGTTACACCATTTTAAGTTGTCCCATGGTTCCTGGATATTTTTAATCATTTTATCTAGTCGTCTCTTTTCTGTTTGTTCATTTTTATAGTTTTCCCAGTTTGGCAGTTTCTACTGATACATCTTTAATTTCAGAGATTCTTTCCTCAACTGTATCCAGTCCATTAATGAACCATTCAAGATCATTCTTCATTTCTGGTATAATGTATTTGACCTCTAGCATTTCTTTTTGATTCTTTCTTATAATTTCTTCCTCTCTGCCTTTAATGCCTATTGGTTCTTACATGTTTACTTTTTCCTTTGGAAATATTACATATTAATCACAGTTATTTTAAAATCTGGTTTGATAATGCCAACATTCCTACCATACTTGAGTCTTATTCTAATGCTTGCTTTATCTCTTCAAAATGTGTGTTATTTTTTGTTTTAGTAGCATTGAAATTTTTTGTTGGAAACCAGACATGATATACTTAAGGAATATTGTAGTAAGGTGTAGGGGGAAGGGAAACATTTTGTAGTACTATGATTAGGTCAGAGTTTTAGTAAGACTGTGTTCAGACTATAAACTTCACACATACTTCAGTCTTTTTCCTCTTAGGTGGGACAGGATGGCTAGAGATGGCTGGTATTGGGCATTTTTTCTCCCACATGGAGGAATAGAGGAAAATGGAGTTGGATAATTCCCTTCCCTCAGGTCACTCAGACCCTGATAAAACCCTAGTAGGTTAGGCCATGGCAAAGTAGCTTCTCTTAAAGACAGTTCTTATTAAGAATAACATAATTCTCTGAGTTATTTCAAAAGAGTTAATTTTCCCTTACCCTATAAAACACAGAGAGATTTTTCACTTTGAAGTTCTAGTAGAGTTCCTTGAGGTAGAACTCACAGAGTGTGGGTGTACTGCCTTAAGCCTGGGTCCGTGGATTTCACAATTATCAGACTTGTCTACCCTGAGATTTCAGTGATTAGTCAATTACAATTCTAGTTTTTTTTTTTTTTTTTTTTTTTTTTATCCCAGTAGTTGTTCTCTCAGAAGATTCTGTTTGTTGGGCTCCATTCTGGAAAGTTTTGAATTTCTGTATCTGTCTATTTGACTCTAATTTTGGAGGCAGCAGTTTTCCCTGTGACCTAAGTTCTTCAATATATTCAAGAGAATTTTTGTTTTTCAGTTTGTTCAGATATTTATTTGTTGGAACAAAGTGACAACCATAAAGATCCTCACATATTAGACCCTTTAAATTCATTTTTAACATAAACATGCTAACTATAAGAAAGACATCTCTCGGCCTGTTCTGTCCTTTCCCCTTGGAAGAGCTAAATAATTCCAATAATTTGTACTAAAATATATTCGAACATTCTGTTCCCCAATTATGTCCACTAGATGTAACTCAGATACAGTTCAGCTAACACAGTAGGACATTGATGGTGTTGTGGGTAGTCTCATTCTGAAATATGAAGGCAAATGAGTTGGGTTATTCTTAATAGATCACTAAGTCTCTGTGCAAGGAATCATATAAATCATGATGAAAAATGAACTGTGAGATCCACTTCATAAATCCTGGCCAAAAGTTTCCAAAGGTAGCATCTTGCAATCTCAAAGTCAGTGCTCAGCATTTCAGATGCAAACCTGCAGCCCGACTTCTGCAGGAGTTAATGTGTTAGCATTTTAACAAATTGAACCACTTTGGTGGCCTATTTATCAGTTCAAGCTATTTGGAAATGTTGCGACCATATGTCGTCCATTGAAATGAACACTAAACACTGCATTTATAAATGGTAATTTATGACTCATAAATGTCTTTGCTATTAAAGCCATTCTGCCACTGTGAATGGAATTGATAGCAGGTTCTGAGCTCTGTGGTATGTATAATTTTTTTCCCTTTTTAGGAATGTTGTAGATATTAAAGCTTTGGTGCTTCATGGAAATGTTATTTTTAAAAGCTATGCATATCAAAAAGATTATGTTTTTATGGTAGATTTTCATATTCACAAATTTGACAGACAGGTTAAATATATGTCTGCCTGTGCATATGGTGAAGATTTTTTTATATGTTTGTATAGACAAAGATTACAGAATTATAACTCTAAAATGTGGAAGTTATACCTTATTATCTGTCCAGGCCTTGGATTTAATTGTAATTGAAACTGCAAGTCATCTACCCTAATATTTCCTTTCTCCTTTTTTAGTAATAGAGTGTCAGAATTTGAGCTGGACATGTGGCCTCCTGGAACAAAGACTGTATTATTCACATCCCTACAAATACAATAGCAAAATGACAGATCAGTGTAAACAGAAAGATTGTATAGAAACTTCTAAGAAACCACATTAATATATAACTGGATTATTCTGCATAATATTATTGATCCTTTCTTCATCCATCTGGCTGAAAACTCAGATGTCAGGCTGGAACTTAAGCACTCGTTTGGACATTGAGGAATAAAGACTGACTCTATCACACTTGGAAGAAACCCAGACCCCAGACAAATTTAAAGGACATATATTTGCCCTGGAAAATGTAGCTCAGACTTATTTTTGTGTAACAAAAGAAGTGATGGCAAAAAATATTTATTGTTTACACAGCCATACTCATTTTTTATGGTGTGCAGACATTACTTTATTGATAGAGTCAGGTAATATATATTATCCTTATTTACAGATGGAATAATTTAAGGATCAAATAAATTATTTCACCTACCCAAAATCACAGACTTCTGTATAACTGAGGATATGTCTAGAATCCAGGTTTGTGAGTCTTGGTTCATACTCTTGTGATTTACATTATGTCTGCAGCATTTAATGAGGCCTGTATAGGAGACACCATGCCCTAGTGTGGCTTGCAGAATTTGTAGTCAGGTAAACTTGATCACCTGGCAGGTAGGACAACCTCTTGGGGAATTTGCTTGTGGTTAGGAGACAATTTTATATCATTATTCAGGAGTAGCAACATTTCATCACCTGTTACCCTTTATGTACATAAAAATCTAGATCTGTCTATAACCATTACATGACTTTCTATCTCTGGTTTATCCAACATGATTATGATTAAGTATTTGTAGATATAGTAGACCTCCTTTATCCATGGTTTGGTTTTCTACAATTTTAGTTACCTGATGTCACACTCTGAAAACATTAAATGGAAAATTCCACAATAAACAACTTATGTTTGAAATTTAACACTGTCCTGTGGAGCAAAATGAAATCTCTCTCCATCCCACTCCATCCCACTCAGGACATGAATCATTCCTTTGTACAGTGTATTCACACTGTCTATTACACATAATAGCAAACTTTGTTATCAGACTGACGTTTGAGGTATTGCAGTGCTTGTGTTCAAGTAACTCTTACTTTACTTAACAAGAGTTCCAAAGCACAAAAGTGCTGATGAGCTATTTGGATATGTCTAAGAGAAGCCATAAAGTACTTCGTTAGGTTAAATGTTGAAAGTTCTAGACTTAATTAAAAAAAAAAAAATATGCTGAACTTGCTAAGATCAACAGTAAAAGTAAATCTTCTATTATAAAATTGATAAAAAGGAAGAAATTGTACACAGTATATATCTACTGGGGGTCTTGGAAAGTATCATCCATACATGGATACCGGGGAATACTACATGAGAGAGAGAGAGAGAGAGAGAGAGAGAGAGAGAGAGAGAGAGAGAGTGTGTGTGTGTGTGTAGTTAATTTATTTGGGACATGAGTTTTAGCACGTTGTTTTGAAGTTCTGATGCTTTGAAAAATTTGTGACTGTATTATATATTATGTATTGTTATTAATATATACAGTTAATATCATGATGTTTATTTCTAAGGAGAATCAAGTATTTGAAATTTTAGCAAAGCAGTGAGATAATGTGAGAGCTAAAACATTATACTCTATGAACCTGTAGAATAGAGAAAGGATTTCCTTGTTGTTAAAGGAAAGTAGTAACCTTCTGTGGGGAGCGCTCCCATGTGAGGCCCCCTGAAAATGGGCCTCACAATACGGAGGGATCAAGCCCAGACACAGTGTCTCTAGTTGAGGGAGTCGAGCTATCGGAAAGCAGGAACAGAGAAAGACTTAGGTTAAAGTTAAACTTGTGGGCAATCGCCAGATGGCCGTGCAGTCATGAGATGCATTGTGTACGATAATTGAGTTTTCTACTAAGACATGTTTTACGTATGTGATAATTGAGTTTTCTACTAAGTCATATTTTATGACTTTGGGGATTTTCTCTAGAAGATAAATGACTTACCCTTAGATGAGATAGTGTGACCACCTGTTCTGGTTAATTCAATGACTTGCCCCTAGATGAGACAGTGTGACTACCTGTTCCAGTTAATTGTGTATCTGACCTTTCCATTGTTCTTATCCTATGATGTTGATTTTTCTACTTTAAAACTTTCTGTACCCCTTTGTCTCACATAGACATATACCTAAAAAAGATATATATACTGACCCTGAGCACGAATAAAGTTGTTGGTAAAGCATATGCTTTTCAACCCTCCAGACCCCATCTGTCTATCATTCTTTGTCTTCCGCGCACCCCCCTATCCAAGTTGGAACCCTCTTGCAGGTCGAGAGCTCCTGGCAGACGTGCTCCCAATAACCTTCAGTAGGGATGACTCCAAGCATGAGAATTAGAATGAAATTTTAACATTGGCTCAGATGAGACCATAGCCTTGGCCTAGATTCCAATCTTGTGAGACAGTAAGCAGAGAACTCAGCCATGCTGTGCCCATATTTCTTACTTAATGTGCCTGGGAATAAATGCATTTTATTTCTAGCTACTTCGATTGTGATAATTTGTTATGAAGCAATAGAAAACTAATATATGCATGTTTTTCACATTAAAACTACACACACACACACGCACACTCACACTATTTCAAATGGTCTTAAATTCTTTAAAATGGTACATTATTCTGCAATTTTTTTTTAACCACAAATATTATAGTCTGGTGATTTAACCATGTCAATGTATGTAACTACATGGTAATCATTTTTACATATCAGTGGTCAGCAAACTTTTTTTTGTAAAGGCCTCGGCAGTAAGTATTTTAGGACAAAAGCAGCTATAGATAATACATAAAAGAATTCCTCGCTGTGTTTCAATGAAACTTATGAAAAAAGATAATGGGCTAAATTTGGCCAACAGGCTGTAGTTTGTCAGATCCTGGTATGTAATATTCTATTGTACACATATGGCACAACTTACTTATTCATTCTTCATTAGATCTATATTTGTTTCCAATTTTCTACTTTCACAAACATTAACTTTATTCTAACCTATTGTTTAAAAGTCTAGATTTTTTCCAGACTAGTGGCGTTAACTCGATACTCAATTAGAAATATATATTGGATAATACATTCCAATAAAACACCTACACACAGAAACAGAAGTGTTCTGTATGCTCAATTGTACACGATGGCACTGTGCACACATACATAAATTTGCTATTCACAAAACAATATTTCCATTGTTTAGTACTGTATTCTTAAAAATTCTGGGATAACCACTGAATAAATTTGAAAATAATTTGCTAAAGTATATGCTTTGAACGGATATTGTTGGGCTAAAGAGTATGCTCATATTACATTTTATTATGTAGTATAAAATTGCTGATGAAACAATGATTAGTAAATATTTGTTTCTCTACAATCTTTTCATTTTTTTTTTACTTTCAATATTGAAATAATTGTAAGCTTACAGGAAAGTTGCATAAATATTAAAAGACTGTTCCCATATTCCCCTGATACAGATTCATTTCATGTTAGCATCTTACATAACCATAGTTTAATTATTGAAACAAGGAAACCAGTATTGGCAGAATTTGCTACTTAAAACCACAGATTTTAATTCAAATTTCACCAGTTTTCCTTCTTGTACGTGTGTGTTTTCCTTCTAGGAAGGATCTGGTATTGCATTTGGTTTCTGTTTTTTGTTACACTCTTCTAACATGTAATATTTCCTCAACCTTTTCTTGTCTTTCATGGTCTTGACAGTTTTGAAGAATACTGGTTGGTTATTTTGTAGAATGTTCTTCAGTTTGAGTTTATCTCATGTGTTTTTCATGATTGGAATGAGATGATATATTTTTGGCAACAATGTCACAGAAATGATATGCCCTTCTTCGTGCATAACGTCAAGGAATTAATGATGTCAACATGTCATCGCTAGTGATGCTGAATTTGTTTATTGGGTTAAAGTGGTGTTTGGGTTTCTCCACTGTAAAACTACTCTCTTGTGCTTTGTTAATACATATCTTGAGTAAGATACTTCGAAACTTTGTAAAGTCTATTTCCCTTTAAGCTTCACCCACTCAGTTTTGCATCTATTGGTGGATCTTGTCTGCAACAGTTTTCACTATACTCTTTGCCTCATTATAATTATTTCCCTTTTTCCCTTTGAGACAAACAAATGAATCAAAGAGTGTCTGTTGTTGTATGAGCATTTAGAGATTTCAAGTGCTGTTGAGCATCTTTTCTTACATTTATTGGCTACTAGAATTTTGTTTGAATTGTCTTTTACTCTCCTTTACTTATTATTGTCTTCTGTTTGGTATCATCTTCTTCTAGTGGCTTTGTTAAAACTCTTTATATATTGAGGATTCTAATGTTTCGTTATATAAGTGTGGTTGCAAATGCATTTCCCTTGCATGTAGTTTGCATTTTAAATCATTTATGCATTCTTTTTTGGACATAATTATACTACGTAGTAAATTATGGAAAAAATTTGCTTTATGTTCTATAACTTTTTAAATCTAGTGTTCATAAATCCATTTCTGAGGTTTTAAATTTAGTCTATACTTTCTCTTTTAAAAAAATTAATTTTGACATATAGATGCTTAATTTATCTGGAATTTATTTTTATTTATTCCTATATATGGTGTGAGGTAAGAATAACATATTTTTTTCATTGATTAACCTGTTTGATTAGGAATAGTCTTTTATTTATTTTACTGAATTAGAAAACCATTTTTCTCATATATATGAAAAATCCCTATATATGTGCCCCTTCTATTGGGTTTCCACTTTGTTTCAATGCTTGGTTTTACTCCTGAGTGTCAATAACAGAGTATTTTAATATAGACAACTTTATTCTAAGTCTTGATAGCCTAGGAAGTTCTGCTTCTTGCTTTTCTGCACTAGAAAAATTTCTTGATCTACTAGATTAGAATCAGTTGCTTACTTTCCACAAGAAAATAATTCACAATTACTTTTGGTATGTGTCAAATTTATAGGTTAATTAGTAAAAGTCCATTTTTTAAGAAACCAAGGCTTTCTATTTTTGAATATGGTAGAGCTCTTCATTCATATAGGTGTTGTTTTGTCAAAACAAATACTTTATCTTTATGTTAAATGTTACAGAACATTTTTGCAATACTTGAAAGAGGCCCATTTCTGTATCACTTAAAGTCAACATATATTTATATGCATGTCCAAATGTGTAAGAAAGATATTTTAAACTCAGTATTTCCACCATAACATGAAAAAAATCTGAAGAATCGTGAGATGCTTTATGAAGGGTCTTCAGTATAACATGTTGTATTTTTTTTCCCCTAAAGGTCCATAACTTAGAGAGGAGAATGACGTATTCAAAAAAATTTTTTTGTAAGTAAATTGTATTTGTACTTAACTTGAGTTTATAAATTGATATGCAATCCAACTCCAGCTATCATTATTTAAAGATATTGAGTTTGGGAAAACAATCACCAGAGACCATATGAAGATTTCAAGAGACAGCAGGTAACTGATTCCTGATGATTTTATAATTGTAAACAGCCCATCTGAGTCTGTTTGTCTCTGTGTTGTAAAAATTGTTCAGATCTCCATGAATGAATGAACTTGCATAGAAAGGTATAGGCATACTTTAAAGATATTGCAGATTTGGTTCCAAAAATCTGTAATAAAGTGAATATTGCAATAAAGTATGTCACAAATTTTTTGTTTCCTTGTGCATATAAACATTTACACTATATTATAGTCTACTGAGTGTGAAATAACATGTCTAAAAAGATGCAAAACAATTAAAATATTTTATGGCTAAAATATGCTGACACAGAGACATAAAGTGAGCACATGCTGTTGGAAAAAATGGCACCAATAGATTTGCTTGATGCAGGGTTGCACAAACCTTCAATTTGTAAAAAAAAAAATTGCACTGGCTGCAAAGTGCAATAAAACAAGATAATGCCTGTATTTCCAAAATGAGGGCATTCTGCATGAGGACATGACCTTTAAAAGAAAGAAACCTATTTGACCTTCTATAACCAACATTTCCAATAAATTAGTTAGAAATAGCATGCCACATGAGCAAATTACAATGAGAACAAATTGAGAAATAGACACTGTTTTGAGGAAAAGGTCAATATAAATGTAATGTAAACATACAGGACATGGAAAATTATCAGGGTAATCTTTAAAGTGAGTAGCTGTAACAGAACATTACTTCTAGAAATAGTCTTAAAGACTGAGTAGTCCAGTCCTCTCATTTTGCAAATAAATAAAACGAGGCCCTGAGAAGACATATAACCTACTTAATAAAAATAACCAACAGGTACTCTTTCTCCTTGGCCTTTTATTTATTTTTTTCTTTCTGATTCTTAATTGTGGAAAGACTCTATCATCCTCATAAATGAAACGGGGCTGTCTTTTTTCACACGGCAATGTATGGTAATTGGTAAAGGTATGCCTGACAAGACTAACTAGGGAGGTGAGAGAGTTTAGGACATACTGGAATTGAATTGGAAGCTACTGTATAGTAGGTCCGTTTCAGAAATAGAAAATAAGAATGGCAGAAACAAGCAAGCATTCTTCTATGGAATTCTACAGTTCCGTAAACTTAGCAGCAGTAGGTATTGTTTTTCATTCAAAGTAGGTAATCTAAATCCCAGAAATGTAAAAAGTAGTTAGATTGTGGGGAGTACATGAACCAAGGAACATTTGGATTCTAGGAAAATCAGCAAAGAGGAATGTATAAATCACTACTATTCATTACTTCTTACAGGGTTGAGTCTTCTTATCCTTAGCCCAAGGCTGTTCCTTATCTGCCACAGTTTTTTTTAAGTCCTGATTTTTATAAGCACACGGGATTTCAGTTCTAATTAACTAAACAACTACTGAGTACCTATTTTGTGTGGCAACTTCATTCAGAGTTGTAGATTTTCCAAAGATATCCAAACTATGTATCTCTTTTCCAGGACATTAAATGTAATGGAGAAGGCTGACGTTCAAAAATCTGTGACATAGAACAGAGCTGACCTAGACCTATCCTCCACACTACATTCACATTTATCACACATTTATTTTCACTTTAATTTTAATTTTAATTTTTTCTTAAAGATGGAGTTTCACTCTGTCACCCAGTCTAGAATGCAGCCACACGTTCATCGCTTAGTGCAGGCTCAAATTCCTAGGTTCAAACAATCTCCCTGTTTCAGCCTCCTGATGAGTAGCTGGGATTAGAGCCTTAAACCACCGCACCTGGCTCATCATACATTAAATGCATAGGAATTTCAGAAAATTTTGTAGTTTAGAGAATAATGAATACAAAATTACTTAGATAATTTGATTTCAATTACCATCAGTGCTACTTAAAGAAAGACTATTTAATGGCTTGCAGTGATTTTTTAAATGATCAAATCATAGGTATTTTCTCTGCAAAAAAATTCTTTTTTTGTTGTTGTTTATTTAAGCCTGCAGCACCTGATATTTTCAGGCAGTCTCCCATCCAAGTCCCAACCAGGCCCAACCCTGTTTAACTTCTGAGGTCAGATGAGATCAGGTATGTTAAAGGTGCTATGGTCAGAGACTACCCCATATTTTCTACAGCAGTTTTATAACTGCTACAACAGAAAGGTATTTAAGTACTTTTTCTTCTCTTCAGGGTAGCAAGAATCCACACTGTTAATGTGTTTGAAATCGATGACTTTTGAAGTAAATGTTTCAAACTTACTCCCATTTTTATTAAAAGGACAGCAGTATTATATGCTCAAGATTTTAAGAAAAACCTTTACATATATATATATATATATATATATATATATATATATATAAAAGTAAAATACTTTGCTCCTCTGTTCTATTCTTCTTTCTCCAGTTCAAATTAATACATTTACACCACAGTATAATCTTGAGTTATTAAAAACCTAATTATGAAAGAAACCTTCAAAGTATTACAAAATACAAAGGATCACATTGTATCAGAAAATATCCTCAGAATGATTGCATTTATAAAGCCAGTTTAAATACAAACATAGGAATTCATGTTCCTAATTAGTATATACAAATATTTTGATATATTTGATTGTATTGAAATGAAAACTGTTTCAAGGGATACTGCAGATGGGAAGTACATATTTGCCGTGTATGTGAAAGATGACATGTTAGTACAAACTCTACACAGAAATTCTGAAAATTAATAGTAAATCATAACACAACCTAAGTACCTAAAGGTTATGGATAGGCAATTCTCAGGATGGAGATATTATTGTTAATAATTACAAGATAAAAATAACCTTGTACTAAACACAATTTGTATTAAAACAAAATTCATAATTGTATTGTTCATTTGGTAAAAGAATTAAAAGTCTGATAATACCAGTTCTTGTCAAGAATCTGGAGTAATGAGAACTTCCATGTATTTACTGTTGGGGTGTACATAGAACCAACCTATTTGAAGATCGCTTTGGTAATATTTAGTAATGATAGAAAAATGCCCTTCCACTTATAGAGCAGATAAAAATTTCTATGCATGAGATCCCTGCTCATAATAATGACCTGAAAAATATCTATCAGCTACCCTCCCTTTTTAATGACTCCCAAGGAGTTGTCTACCAGATCAGGTTTGAAAATATACATTTGTGCTAAGAATAGAATAGAACACAGAGGTCACTAATGAGAATATAGAGACTTCGTGGACACCATAAATAAACTGTGTAGAAATGTCTGCACCTATGCACAAAATGTTTATCCTAGCAATATTTGTAGTAAGAAAGCAGAACAAAACACAAATTAAAAAAAATTCTAATGTCTAAGGGGATGGCATGAAAGATTTGATTGATTTTGTGTGAAGATTTAAAATTAATGACCTATTGTACCATATAAACATATCAGCCTACACATATTACTAAACATAATGTTTAGTGAAAAATCCAGGTGCAAAGCACTGTGTATAGCAAGCACTATTTTATTTAAAAAACCTCACAGAAACCAATATTATGTACTTTAAGAACACACACACACACACACACACACACACAGTTCTATATTTGAACTGTGTTTTATATACATCTAAACATACCCACACACATATAGGCATTCAAAATAAAAAACATAGAATGAATAGAATATTTGTTCTAAGTGTAATTATTTTAGCACAGCAGTTTTGAAATGCAGGAGAATTTTGTCATATACATATTTTTCCCAAAAATATATATCTAAAACAAGTATAGCAAATGTTAATATGTATTGGAGCATATGTCTGTTATGCCATTTTTTCTCTCTACTTTTGAAAAATTTCATAAACTTGATAAAGCAACAATCGTCAATGTGAAAATATTACTAAGTGTAAAAGCACAAAGGAAAGCATTGCATTTTGGTTAAGAGAAAACAAAAGATTTATGTAATGAATGATACTTACTTTAGATCATGATTGATGAATAAAATTTCAGTAGACAGACAAAAGGAAGGCCATTTCAAGCAGAGGCAATATTTGATTTGTGCAGAGAAATAATATTTAGAAAGCTATTTAAAGAGTTGGAATGACATATTAGAAATGCATTTAGGAAAATGATGCTTGAGAGAAATTTTATGGAATTTAGGAATAAGAAAGAGGAAAAGAATTGAGTCAAAGTCAAATGTTGATGAAATATAAAGCAGAATGGAGACTGAGAGCAATACACTGGATTTGAACAAATGAGTAGAGAAAGTCTGTAGCTTTATTAGAATTAAAAGTTCAGGGACGTGCAAAAAGACAGGGAAGTGGCAGCAAACAGTCCAGGCTAGTTTGGAAATGTTTATTGGAGATAGAAAAAATATATAGAAAAGTAACTTAGCTCAGTACTTTGGGAGGCAGAGACAAAAGAATTGCTTGAGGTCAGGAGCCCAAGATTACAAGACCCTTGACTCTACAAGAAAACAAAACCAAAAACAATGGTCCAGGTGTGGTGGTGCATGCCTGCAATCTAGCTACTTGAGAGGCTGAAGCCAGAGGATCACTTGATCCCAGGTGTTTGAGACTGTAGTGAACTATGATCATAACCACTGAACTCCAGCCTGGGCAAGAGAGAAAGATCCCATCTCTTAAAAAATAAATGAAAGCAAGGAAGAAAGACAAAAAGCAAGGAAGGAAGGAAGGAAGGGAGGGAGGGAGGGAGGGTGGAAGGGAGGGAGAGGGAGGGAAAGAAAAGAAAGAAAATGTAACTTATTGGTGGTTCTATCTCTTTTGTTTTAAGCATATAGGATACTTGGGCACTTTTCTAGTCTGAGTAATGGGAATAAACCATTATAAAGCCAGATCTCAGAGGACCTGGAGCAAATGGGAAAGATTGTTATCCAGAACAGAGCTGGAAGAGTTAACTTTGGTTAGCAGAAGAGTTTTTTTGTTTTAGTTTTTTGCTTTTTTTAATAAAACAGAAGAAGTACAACAGGTGATAGAGATTGCCAGATAGAACACTAAAAGGCTCATTAGAGAGGGGCCTTGATCTTCACAGTAAAGCGAGAAAATAGGAGCAGAGTCAGTGTTGTCAGCTTGGAGAGGGTAGGATTGTTTGGGAAACATGCTACAGGAAGTGAAATCAGCCACTGACTGGGGACATAAAGCCTCCCATGATACAACTCCATCCCTGTTGCTTGGTCCAGCTAACACTGTCCTCTGCTGATGTTTCTTAGTGGTTTGTGGTAACCCCCACAATACATATGTTATAACTTTTTTAAATCAATTTTTATTTCTAGAATGTTCACCTATATGTGCCAAAAACATAGTAAGTACTTAATAAATGCCTCTAAATTGGATAAGCAAGACATTACATTAGTCAATTCATAACTTATGTTTAAATTCTCTCTGAGCCACACACTTTGGTGCCAGAAAGACCTATGAATTAAAACAAATTCATGGGAAAGCTATTAGAGATGAACAACAACCTGAGAATATATACTGTAAGCATTCCCTTTTTAAGGAGGAGGGGGCATGAGGTATTGTATTTCAGAATGTCTGTCTGGAAAATGGACTAAGTTACCACTTAACAACTGTATGACCCTGCAGAAGCTTCTTTACCTCTATGCAGCCATAAAAAATGATGAGCTCATGTCCTTTGCAGGGACATGACTGAAGCTGGAAACCATCATTCTCAGCAAACTTACACAAGAACAGAAAACCAAACACTGCATGTTCTCACTCATAAGTGGGTGTTGAACAATGAGAACACATGGACACAGGGAGGGGAACATCACACACCGGGGCCTATTGTGGGGTGGGAGAGCTAGGGTAGGGATAGCAGGGTGTGGGGGGATTAGGGAGGGATAACATTAGGAAAAATACCTAATGTAGATGACGGGGGATCAATATAGCAAACCACCATGGCATGTGTGTACCTATGTAACAATCCTGCACCATCTGCACATGTACCCCAGAACTTAAACTATTAAAAAAAAAGAATATGCTTGTTATGAAAACAGTTTCTAATAGTTCCTGCTCATAAATTTTTAGCTATTTTGCTTTTTTTAGAAATGATTTTATACCCGTGTGCTCCATCTGTCAGATGTACTATGAAGTCATTGAGGACCTCCAATGGTCATATGAGATGTACCTTTAAGTGAAGGTAGTCGGCACTGCCTTTTATCAGTGGATAGCTAGGAGGAAAGTTCTCGATACTCTGGCATTAAAATTATATGTATATTCAACTAGCGACTTGGATTAGGATAAATCCCCTCAGCCTCTCAATAAGCTTTGTAGCACGACATTTCAAAAAGCTTAGATGATGTGCAGAATACCCATTTGTGAAAGTGTATGTGCAAATTAAGGCAAAATAATTAAACATTAAAGGAAACTATAATGGTAAACTAAAAATACCCTGGACAGCTTAATTGAATATTTACTAGATGGGTGTACCAGGCTTAGCAAAATTAAATTTTAAAACTGTGCCTATAACAAAACTGTGATAGAAGTAAGAACTCATGCTTAGAAGGAAAAAAAGAAAGGAAAAAGGGTGACGATGCAGCCTGGGAGTGAGGTTATTAATTTATGTTTCCTTTTATGCATTTTGTTTGCTAAGGGACCTCAGAGCAAATAATCTGGATCCTCTTGGCTTCAGTCTTTCATTGGATTGGGAGGCAGCTGATGTAGTCTGTTTGTATGACTTCAGTGTAAAAATCTGTATGTGCCTTAGAAAAACATGGCATTATTGTACCCCATAGAACCAATTCCAGTCCATAATCATAATTATTTTTATCTTCCATCCTCTAAGAATTATCTCTACAAGTAGAGTAACAAATTTGAGGGTCAGTTCACAAGAGACCTATGTCAAGCAAAACAATATTTTGTAGTTGCATGGAAATATCAGGAAAATATTAAATAAGAAATACAAATAAGAAATAAGAGAAAAATCCAAATGGGAGATATAGGTGAAAATGTTCTTTGTTTCTAGTTTTCTCTCACACAAAGGGAAAAATGAGTTTTTATAAAGAATGGAAAGAAGCCTTAACAGATGGAGACCAAAACTTGAAGCACTAGTGTGGGAAAGGATACACTCAGAGATGAACCTCCCTTAAATTCAGCCCACAGGGAAAAATATTGAAGTCAGCAGGCAGGAGGCTTCCTTCCACACAGCCCAGGTATCAATTTTGCTGCCTTCAGTGACATCAAGGCCTGGCTGTACCTCCTATGGGGGTGGGTCAAGTCATACAGACACACTTATCTAACAAAATTGTAGGAGAATGCAGAAGATTAGTAATCCTTGGGAAAGCATAAACCATTAATGAACTGTACAAGAGAGTAATTATTTACACAGATTGCAGAAGCATGATAACAAAGCTAATGGTAGTGTTTACATGACAGCAAGAACGTGGATGTAAAGCGAAACATTCACTGTCCAGTCAATTGGATGAAGGAGCTGTATAACGCCAAACAGTTAAGTATTTGGAAACACCCAGACATTTGATAGCACAGTTCCTATTTTTTTGATGAATTTTCCTTCAAAGCGAGAGCATATTCCATACAAGGAAGGTGGTTTCTGTTAGCACCTTCTTTTTTTCTTTTCGAATCACAGTGGGATTACTCAGGAGCCTCACTCTCTTTATTTGAAAGAACTGTTTTGAAGGGATTTTCAATTGATTCTAAAAACAAGTCAAACACATCATCAAAGAGCAAAGATTTATGCTTTTTGCTTCATTAGGTTATTCATTAAAATCGTGTGTCATAGGCTCTTAGGACAATGTTTTTTTTTTGGTTTTGGTTTTTGTTTTTTGAGACAGTCTTGCTCTGTTGCCTAGGCTGGAATGCAGTGGCACAATCTCGGCTCACTGCAATGTCCACCTCCTGGGTTCAAGGGATCTCCTGCCTTTCCTCTGAGTAGCTGGGATTATAGGTACACACCACCATGCATGGCTAATTTTTGTATTTTCAATAGAGATGGGGTTTCATCATATTGGTCAGGCTGGTCTCGAACTCCTGACCTCATGATCCACCCGCCTTGGCCTCCTGAAGTGTTGGGATTACTGGCATGAGCCACCATTCCTGGCCAGGACAATTATTAAAGGTGTTCCAACAATAGTGCAATAATGAAAAAGGCAGGTGACCTTCCAAGAAACTGCTAGAAGGATAACTTCATTTGGGTATTTAAGTTCTGATTTATTTAAAATATGAATATGAGTTGCCACCTCAATTAAAATATAAATTCTGGATTTTCAGGGACATTCTTGATATTATTTTTAATCCCCACCCTGACTCCTGAATATACATAGAACTAAATTTATAGAAGCATATTATATGCTCAATGCTTGCCTACAGGGTGAATGGTGAACTGAATGTCTTTTTAAAATGTACTAGAATGAAATTTATACTGAAATATCTACCATCTGTTAAAAAACACATACACACGCACAAACCCCCAACATTTTAATTTCAGAGCATGTGGTTACTGGAACTGAAGGTCCTTAACTGCATCCTTAAAAAAAGCAAGGGCATCTCTGTTTATTAGGCATTTAAATTCAATGCACTGCAATGTCTCCATCTCTTTGCACTCTCCTTAGTCATTGAGGGTTGATTCTGTGTCTTCAGGCTAATTCAATGCTTATGTTGTTAAGATATAGACTGGCTGCTCCTGTGTGAATACTTTCTGGCTTTAGTCACTTGCTTATCCTTTTCCCAGATTTCAATAATGAATAGAGTTCTTCATTCACTGAAGCAATGTCCTTGGACCTGTTTGTGCTCCATGTTGATCATACACTGCAATGCTCCCTTGGCCTCCTGACTTTGCAGCTTACAGTGGTCCAATAGCTTAGTTTCCTTTACAGGCTTCCATATGCTGTGATTTTATAGAGGGAGAGTCCTTCCTACCACAGCCTACTTCTAGTCTCTACACATGTCCTTGCAACTGCATACACTTGTCTAAAAACACTGCTTTAACGTACTAATTCCTATTCAAAAACTTTCCATTTGGCCTTATTTTGAGCAGTGGGGGTGGGGGTCATCAGAATAAAAATCTGCTTGGTTCTCAAAGATTTACAGAAACAAAATATGCCATTCTCACATTTCTTTATTTCTGGGAGCATTCTCCCATACTTTGGTTGAATTTAGGATTTCTTCACTTTACCAGGTATGTATTCTATTTATTGATACTCTCAGTGCCAAAGATGGGTAAAAACATGTGTGCCATTAGTAATAATCATCTTTGTTTTAATTAAGTTCTGGTTTATGGGTAACTGTTGAAGAAGAAAATACCATATGTTTCTATTTTCATATTTATATATCTGATGTCTTCCAGCAGCTTCTATGCCAGTCAAGTTCCTGTGCAATCACTATTTTCATCAAGACATAGAATCCTTCCTTAAGCTAACATATGTTCCCTTTCTGAAAGAAATCTAAAGAGGATTGAAATACCAAATTGGTTATCAGTCGTTATCATATTATTCCTCTTTCTATTTTAATCTAACTAGATGTTTTATCTGGAACAAGTTACACATTTTTCATCAGGCCTCATTTTTCCACCAGTGAAATGAAAGTCACTTCAAATGTTCTCTGATATTTCTTATCGTGATGATAATCTGGGACGATATGACTCTATAACTCTTCTGCATTTTCTACCTTACTAGGAAAAACTTAACAGCAAAAATAGTGCTTATCTTTTTCCTCTCACTGAGTACTTTGCTATATGGTTAAGGGAGGCTAAGTACCCACTGGATGAAAAGTTTACTACCTGTTGTTCAAAGTGTGCTAACAGTTCTGAATAACGAGCTTTCACCTTGTTAAAATCATGAACCATTTGGTGCAATCATAAACCCAAAGACATGCACGGGATTAGCTAAAGCAATCCACATCAAACAGAAGCTTCTCCATTACATCCCTCCCTTCCCAGACACAATGCATTTCAACAAGGAAAATCATGCCACGAGGTTGTAATAGGAGCTAAACAATAAATATTTTCTCTCTTTAAATGATCGTTCGGCTGCTGAGGAGTCAAAATGACAGCTCCACACTTCCACATCTATAGAGATTACATTTTCTTCCCTTATGTTTGTTTCCTGAATCTTTTTTTCACCAAAGTCTCTACTCCAGCAGGCAGCAGAGAAGAGCAAAAGCAAATTAAAAGTATCTGCTATTTCCTAGAGCATCAATTATGCTCCAATCTTGAATTAAGAAAAGCCCTGGTGATGAAGCATAGCTGGTTTGATTTGGTTCCACCCTTGTAGCAAAATTTTAAAATCTTGATAGGGCTGCCCCCATGCTACGGATCAAAGAGAAAGAATAACTTGGGCTGGGAATAAAATGTATATTCTCAGATCTGTTTAGCCCCAAGCATCCAGCAGTCTTCTGTGATGGGTCATCAAAGACTCTGTGCAAATGACGTCTCAGTCAGTCCAGGGAGTCAGACACCACCAGAGGAAAGAGCGGTGGTGAGCAGACACCAGGACACGTTTCTTTTATAATCTCAGCACAGCTTGGGAAATCCTAAAATCTCTCTTTAAGTTTGGCTTTCCCCTGAATCAGCAATCCTAAACTTGACTGCAATCTTGCCGAGCCTCATTTTATTCTTCCAGCATAGTTTTCCTTAATTTGTGGTGGAAACCAGTTTCTTGCAGTGATGGTTAAATATACAGGACAAAAATCTTGGACCCTAACACTAAACCTACGGAATCCAATGTAAGGGTGTACCCAAGAGACCTACATGTTTAAGAATTTTTCCCACGCTTCTTCCCAGGCTTAATTATCCAGTCATGAACAGTAGCAGCAACAATCTGCTTCCTAGCAGAATCCAAATCTTCCTCAAAAAAATATAAATGCACTTACCTTCTATTACAAACGAAATGGGCAATTACCATCAGCAACTGTATCTGTTATTTCTTCTCTAATTCAAGCCCATCTTTATATGCAATAGTCTACTTTATCATCACAATCACCAGGCCCTATAAAATGGTAGAAAAAATAAATTATACATACATAACATAGAAATATGTCATATATATGTAATTTTATATTATACATTTAATTTATACATAGAAATAAATTTGATTTATATACATATAAATATTTGTTATATATAATTTTATATCATAAATTCAATTTATACATAGAAATAAATGTAAACATAGAAATATATATAATTTATACATAGAAATAAATTTAGACATATATATATATATATATTTTTTTTTTTTTTTGGGGGGATAGAATTTCACTCTTGTTGCCCAGGCTGGAGTGCAATGGTATAATCTTGGCTCACTGCAACCTCTGCCTCCCATGTTCAAGAGATTCTCTTGCCTCAGCCTCCTAAGTAGCTGGGATTACAGGCCTGCACCAACACACCAGGATAATTTTGTATTTTTAATAGAGTCAGGGTTTCACCATGTTTGTTAGGCTGGTCTTGAACTCCTGACCTCAGGTGATCCACCCTCTTTGGCCTCCCAAAGTGCTGGAATTACATCATCAGCCACCGTACCCGGCCTGTATTATATTAATAGATAGATATTACCTAGGTCTATCAACCTATTTATCAATTGCTGTCAAACTAGATCTCTCTATATATAGTTTATATATTATTAACATATATAAAATATCTGCATATTTCTATATATGTTAGAATATATAGAAATATTCTAACTTCCAAGGTTGGCACTGCATTCCTCGGTGCCAGCTATGGAAGCTGCTTGTGGTAGGCCTGGTACAGCCACAGCCTTATGGGAAGCCAACCATCAACCAATCAGCACGCACTTTCTCCCCTCTGAAGCCCATAAAACCCCCAAACGACTCAGCCAGACTTGAGATGACGGGACAACCAATATAGAATTAGTTACTATGTAAACTATCTATATATATAGATCTAGTTAGATAGCTATATATATAGCTATATATTCTCTTGTGTTCTCTATGTAAGCATAAATGGAGATACAGATCTTGAGATATATGTCCAGATAGGTAATAGAGAGCAGGAAAATAAAATGGGTATTTTCCAGAGTTCTTATTTCTACAGCTATGCGTAAAGCTGAGTTGTTATATTTGATTTATTTTTTTACTACCTTTTTGAAATTCCTTTTGCCTTTCACTACCACGCTAGGTTACCAGAATGGTCATACAAATTATAAATCCTAAAGAATCTGAATCCACTGGTTTGCAATCTGGTTAAGATCATTATACACTTTTCTTTTAACCTGAGGCACTTTTGAGGATAAGAGTTCTATTAATATCATGCTATTATAGTATACACAAAATGAGACAGTCCTGAGCAAACCAGGATATTTGGATGCTGTGCTGCCAACTTTCTTTCAGTTCATGTCCACAGCCTCATGGAGAGCTCCCTATGACCAGTTAATTGAAGAAGGAGAAATTCAAGTCATTTATAAACTGTTTTTACACAATATGGTGGCAGAGCTGGAAGAGGTGGTTACATCATCATAGACTCAGATGTGGCCCTATGTATATGGTTTTCTATATTACTCCACTGAAGTTTACTAACAGACACTGATGGCAGCGGCAGCCTGTCAGGAGTGGCTGTTGCTATGATGCCAGCTTCAGTGGGGTCGGCACTGCTAGGGCTGCTTGCTCCAGTGGGAGCCTGGGGCAGGTGGGAGCTCCACCCTCCTGGGTGAATCTGTGGCCACCCAGCCTCAGTGTGAACTCAGGCATCTCTGCACTCTCAGGGGCTCAGAAAGGCCCCTTCCTACCTCCACAGGCTCAGAAGTACCTGCTCCCACTGCCTGGCCTCTCCCTGCTCTCAGCACCTACTCTGATCTCTGAGCAAAGTTGAGGCCAAGTCCAGGAACTATTGCAACCTGGATGGGGTGTGAGCACACTTGGGGCAGTGCTGACACTCCAGCCCCATGCTGCCTAGGCCCCATCCACACTTTGGACACCAACGAGCATGGAGGGAGGCAGAGGGAGGCCAAGGGAGGGCTGGGAGCAGTTCAGTGCTAGCCTGCAAGTGTCCCTCGGCAGGAACAGCCTAGGCAACATGAACAGTGGCAGGAGGCAGACAGGCTCTGGGGCAGAAAGCCACAGGTCTCCAGTGAAGTTCCACTGTCAAGCTGGGAAAGGACTGAATCCTGGAGGCTGGGCTGCCATCCCCATGGAATGGAGTAGAACTTAATGGTGCTCTTACAGAGTCTACCCATGGTCACCAATGGACCAATAAGCATGCACTTCCTTCCCTCTGAAGCCCATAAAAACTCTGGACTCAGCCAGACTTGAGGAGACAACAGGTCTATCAATTGTGGAGAGGAGTTACCCACCCTAGGGTCTCTTGTCTGTTGAGAGCTGAATACTCAATAGGACAACCAGCTGTAAAGAGGAACTACCCACCCTAGGATCTCCTCTCTGCTGAGTACTGAACATTCATTGGGACACTCTGCCTGTGTAGAGGAACTACCCACTGTGGGTCTTCTCTGAGCTTTTCTGTCACTCAATAATCACCCTCCACTTGTCTGCCTACCTTATTCTTCCTCAATGCAGGACAAAAACTTGAGACCGACCGAATGGCAGGGCTAAAAGAGCTGTAACACAGTGTTGAAACATGCTCCTTGCTTGCCAGGTTGTGAGTGACGAGGAGAGAAGAGAGAAGGAGAGAAGAGCCGCTGCCTTTCAGAGAGCCCAGATCTAGGAGTGCCCCAAGCCAGGGCTGTGACACTCCCCTTTGGGGCTCTGCAGTTTCTGGCATCTCCAAGCTTCCAGGCACTACTGCATCCCCTGATGCCAGCCATGGGAGCTGCTTGTGGTGTGGTACATCTCTGGTCCAGCCATAGCCATGCAGGGAGCCAGAGCCCATGCTTGCACTTGAAGCTGCTGCCCCGCCACAGCCAGCATGCCTGGCTGTGCATGGTGGCTGGACCCCATGCTCACTTGCTCATACATCCCTTGCTGCTCCACTCTCCCTTGACAGGCATGGGATCCAGGTTGGTAGCATGAGCTGAGCCCAGCCTGCCAGGCTGAGTGGGAGCAGTGGGCCCTAGCAAGAATCAGGCAAAGCCACCACTGGCCACAGAGGTTTCCAGCTAGTGAAGTAACACCCCAAGGATCCTCTACAACATGACAGTAGAGGATTTTAAGGGTTTCATATACACTCTTCCTTACCTACATTAATTTCTCTGTAATAGTCAGGATTAATTACCCTAACAAAGTTGTCCCTGTTTGAAGGCACACATAGCTAAGTCACAATCCAAACTTCCAGTTACAAGGAAGTAGTATGTTTTCTTTTATAGAGATGCTCCTTTTTGGGGCTAAAAATCTCTAAACCAGAGGATCCTAAAGTCATAATAGTAGTAAAAAAGTATTTTATCAATGGTTTATTATATATAATACTGAAAGATACAAATCACATTTCCACTTTATATTTCTCTATCATTGTACTTTGATACAATAACAGTGGTTGTTGGAAAAAAGCATCATATATTGAAAAGCATCTCCTAGTTCGCTTTGTAACTGACTTTTCAAAAGGGCATTCCACCGTATATCAGTTCGACTATTTCTAATTGTTGGTAAAGCCAGTGAATTGCATCAGCGTATGCTGACTGGTATAGCTCTTTTGCTGCTAAACGCATTTCTTGTTAAGAAGCAACGTAGTCTAGGATGTTATGGTAGTAAATGAGTAGGTAAAGTAGTCCATAAATAGTATTTCTTCTCTTTTCTTTTTTACTTTTTTTTTTTTTTTTTTTGAGACAGAGTCTCACTCTGTTACCCAGGCTAGAGTGCAGTGTTGTGATTTCAGCTCACTGCAAACTTCACCTCCTGGGTTCAAGTCATCCTCCTGCCTTAGCCTCCCAAGTAGCTGGTATTACAGGTACATGCCACCACCCTTGGCCAATGTTTGTATTTTTAGGAGAGATAGGGCTTCACCACGTGAGCCAGGCTGTTCTTGAACTCCTGACCTCAGGCGATCCACCCACCTTAACCTCCCAAAGTGCTGGGATTACAGGCATGAGCTACCATGCCCAGCCCCTTAAATAGTATATCTAGCAGATGGAAGTTCAATGCAAATCCATATTTAATATAAGTGCAATCCAACCAAGGACAAATCACCATCCAATCTGTAATGGATAGTTTCTAATATAATTGTCCTGGCAGCAGATGCTAAGCTGGTCCCCATGGATATGGGTTAGTAGTGTTGTCTAAATTGATCTTGTTGGAGATCGATCATCTATGTTTATGAACCCATAAATAATGTATCTCCTTATTACTTTGACCTTTTTTTCTCCAAGAGCCCAGTGAACCAGCACAGGGATGACTGAGAACAAAAGACTGAAACAGTGATCTTGTCTAGCTGACTATTGAGAAATCAGTGAATATTTTCATGGTATAGAAATATTTTCAAATTCTTGACCTCTTCCCAAAGTTTCAAATCTCTCACCCATGTCTCTTTAACACCAGTCACTAATCTTATTCCTTCTAACTCTTTGAACATCTGACCATGTTCCACCAGTCTGTTAGCCAAAGCTTTGGATTGGTATAAATCCATCATGTGGGCCATAACACCTTCCATGCACACAGAAAATTTTGCCTATTTGTTGGATATCCTTTATCATTATCCTTTCAGGGCCACATCTGAGTGTGACTATCATTATATAACCTTCTCTTCCAGTTCTGCCAGCTTTTTGTGTTGAACAATTTATAAACTAGACTTGAATGTCTTCTTTTTCTTTAATCAACTGATTATGGGTATGGTTTGACAGAGAGTTGGCAGTACAGCAAGAACAGATGCACTGCAAGAACGATTGACCTACTCATGCGATGTACTTGTGTATGTGCTTAAGTTCAGTTTTATGTATACCGCTTCCACCTAGTGATGTAGTACTCTTAAGCGAACCCAAATTTATGGCTTATGGTTATTTGAACCATTAAGCAAGCAAGCCAGGATATTTGGCTGCTGTGCTACCAACTCTTTCAAGCCATGCCCAGGTTCTCACAGAGAGTTCCCCCATGACCAGTTAATTGAAGAAGAAATTCAAGAATAATTTATAAGTTATTTTTAGACAATATGCTGGCAGAGCTGGAAAAGGCAGTTACATCATCATAGTCAGACTCAGATGTGGTCCTATGTATATATAGGGTTTTATATTACTCCATTAAATTTTACTAATAGACTTCACAGTAATAGGAGGAATTTCATAGTATTTTATAAGTTTCATGTATATTTTTTCTTACCTTGTTGATACCACCAGTAAATCAATTTTTTGGTAATAGGATTAATTACCCTAACAGAGTTGCCATTTTGGGGAGTCTGGAGGTCACAACTATTTTGTAGCAGCATTAAGATGCTCACTATGAACTCAGCAATCAGAAGTTGAAAAGCCTAACTCCCGATGTCATGGTATTAGGAGATAGGGCTTTTGGGAGGTAATTAGCACATGATTGTGGAGCCCTTAGAAATGGGATTAGTAGTCTTAGAAGAAGACATGAGAACTTTCTTCCTTTCTTTTTCTGCTCACTTCCATGTGGGAATATAATGGCCATCTGAAAACCAGGAAACTGTCCCTCACCAGACACTAGGGTATCTGGCACTTTGGCTTTAGACTTCTCAGCCTTTTCAAGAAACATGGCACCAGCATCTTGTTGATTTCTGGTGAGACCTCAGGAACCTTTTAGTCATGGTGGATGATGAAGGGGAAGCAAGCATCTCACATGGCAAGAGAGGGAGCAAGAGAGATGCCATATTCTCTTAAACAATCAGTTCTTCTGTGAACTTATAGAGCAAGAATTCACTCATTGCCATGAGGAGGGCATTAAGCCAGTCTTGAGGTAACCGCCACTGTGACCCAAACACCTCCTTCGGGCCACACCTCCAGCATTGGGCATTGTACTTCCACATTTGATTTGGAGGGGACAAATATCTAAATTGCATCAAGTAGTCATCATATATTTCGTTACCATAAATTTATTTTGTAAAAAAGCCAATGTAACTTAAGAGTGCCTTTGAAAAAGCAATACAAATTGTTAATTTCATTGTCCTAATGCTTTGGTACATGATGTTATAATACTCAGTATGACAAAGTGGAAGGTATGTATAAAGCATTTCTAGATATTAAAATCTAATTGTCTCAAAAAAACTTGTGCTATTGTTGGAGTAAGGATCTAAAGTGGTTGCTTTTTTCATGAAACACCATTTTTATTTGAATAAATGAGTGATACAAATTCATAGTTTTTCAAACTAAAGTGTTTGGCAGATATTTTCTCAAAAATGAATAAAAATAAACAAATTGCTTTAAGGAAAACAATGGACAGTATTTATAACCAATGATAAAATTCAAGCTTTCAAGTGTAAATTAGAAATTTGAAAACTTTTATCTGCTTTCCAGCTCCCCAATATTGAATGAGTATTCTAATGAAGCTGGTGTTGATATTAAGGAATATAATTGAGGCGTTATATAAATGAAATGTACCAAAATTTGCAATATTTTGTGAGTCAGTAAGCCAATGGTTTCCAAATAAACTTTGTATAATTTTTCAAAACCAGGCATGGGTAAAAGATGCATTTAACATGCAAATTAGACTAATGGGTTTTAATGAAACAGAGAACAAAATGTTCAGTGATATGGTTTAAGATACATAATATAAGCAACTCTTAAAACTCAACTACTTGTTGAGGTTTGGTGTAGTATCAAAGAATAACCAGAATAACCTGAAAAGGCTATGAAATTTATCTTTCTTTTTCTAACAATATAGCTATGTTCAAACTAGATTGTCTTTGTACATTTCCATTGAAACATTTTTTTGCAACAATTTAATAGAGAGGTAAGTATAAAAATCCATCATTTTTCTACTAAACAATTTATCAAAGAGAGTTCAAAAAATATTAAACAATTTTTCACTTACTAATTTTTTGAAAATGTAGTGATTCTTCATAAAAATATGTCACTTGTTATATAATTGTTTTATTATCATTATTTTAGATAAACTACTAATTTCTGAAATTTTTAAATTAATTTCTCATATAATAAATATCAAAAAGATGATCCACATAAAAAAATCTCTTTGGAGTGTTCAATTTTTTTCCCCCACTTATTTATTTTATTGCATTTTAGCAGAGGGTGAGTGGACATGTTCAATTATTTTTAAGTGTGTAAAGGGCTCCTACGAACTTTAGAAAAGTTTAGGAATTACTTATTTAAAGAATAGTGGTTATTTGCTGATAACAACATAGTCATGCTCTAAATATCTAGAAGCCTACACTATGATTTTCTTATCAGAATTTTTTCAGATCTGCTTACAGCATCCTGATCTGCTGCAACTGTAAGTGCCAAATAGCTGAGCTGTTTGAACTGCATTCTGGACCAAGTAAAGAAAGAAATTTGTTTTTCCCATATCTTACTCAAAATGCCAATTTGGGGCCTTTGCAATAAACTGCTAGGGGCAAAACAATCAAATATATGACACATGGCACCTAAAACTATAGGAGCCCTACCAAAACAATAGGTTCTACCTTAGTAGTAGTGGTTTCAGGGTGTTCTAATTTTTCTTTGTCTCTAAAGGGAATCCCAATAGGCCAGAGATGAATGATTTCTAAAAGTAGGTATCAAATGCAAGTTTCCAAGACATGAGATTTCTTGCTACTTTCTTCTTACCAGGCCTTATTGGTATGAGAAAAATCAATGTAGTAAACCAATGTGTCCTGAGAATTATGAGAGCATCACATTTCCTGCAGATGAATTATGGTACAGAGTTGATATAACTCTGATGTGAGAGAATGAAGTTGTACTCTTGCAGTGAAAGAAACCTGGTAAACTTTGCCTATTAGCACAGAGGAAAAATACACTCAAAATATTGATAGCTTCACATCAAATGTCAGTGATCATGCTTGTTTGCCCTAGTGAGGAGACTGCAATTGATGTCACTCATTAATTAATTTATAATAACCGTGGTCATTCATTAAGGTATGTTTTTTGTGTAGTTCATATTTGGCTATTTGAAAAGGTATGTGATAGGTATAACTACCCCACAAATTTTAAGCAACTGATGATGGAACTAATCTCTGAGAGGGTCCCATGAGTGAAATATTGCATTTGTTTTATTATTCTCAAAGAATGGGTCTTCATTTTCCAAAGCTTTCACTTAATGGGCCTAAGAATCAATAAAAGAATTCTTAATTTGTTGAATATATCTACTCTAACTATACATGTAAGAATGGGGAAATAACCATATGACAATTTTACTTTGAAGTGAGCTTGAGTCAAAATGCAATTGACCACCTAACCCCATACGTTTTCACTCTGAGCAGTGGACCGTTAGGGTTTTATTTCGGTCCCCAGAGTTTATCAGTAACTCAGATCCATGATTCAATTATTCTAAAAAATTATAGATATTTTTCTTTTGCCAGTATACAGCCATCCTATTATATCTATAACAGCTATCATGTAAATACCAATCACTTTAGAGAAGATGACAGGGAAAAATTTTAGCACCTCCTTGTGAAATTATATCAAGGGTATTTCTCAAGCCTCTATAGCATCCTTTATTTTTTCAAGAGAAAGTAGTCTTTACTGTTTCATATATAGATATTGATGGAGGGAAATTGATTGAAGACCTGTGAGTCACATCCAATTAAGTAGGATTTTATTTCTAGGGACCTCATGTTCAATAAGAGATCATCAATGTTTTCTCTATGTCCAAACCTCCATCTCTCTCTTATTTCTGGTGGCTAAGTGCTGTTGCCTTCTGTGTTCCAGATATTCTACCATCTCCCCTACAATCATCCTACAGAAAATGATTAAAGGACTTTTCAAGGATACTAGGATTCCCATCGGCAGTTCACTTCTTATGACTTTGTGGACAGAATTCTTCTAGATGCTCTCAAAGGATGGAGATACGGGGTGGGAAGCTGATCACCTGCAGTAAATCCATCCAGTCTCTCCATATTACTAAATATTGGGACTCTTTCTTTTCATTATATCAAGGGATTTCTGACTTTTCTACTTTATTCAGTGAAGGCTTTTTTTTTAACCTTGGTTTTAGTGAACCATTGGTCCAAATAATTTGAGCCATTTCTACTTTTTAAATCCCACTTACAAAGTCCAAAAGAGTAATTTACTCAAGTGAATGAATGTAATATAATATAAAATTAAGTTTTTATCCACTTTTATCTAGCCATCTCCTACACAGGTTTTTTAATTATTGTGAGTATATTATTATAAATTAAAAATCTTATAATAGTTTTATTATATGTCTTTATTTTCCATATTTAACTTTTAATTAGCCCCTGAGTCCTACTGCGTCTAGGATTATCTGAGTGTGATTATGTATATGGAGGTAACTAGGGATGATGGGGGTATATAAGGACTATGGTAAAGTGGCTCAAGATAGAGCATGAGATTGTTTCAGTGCCTTCAAGCAAGGATTGACTGTGCTCCTCAGATAAGAGAAGGGTTGCTTCTAGCGAAGTATATCAGTTTTGGTGTTTGGGTACTTGTCATTGTACAAATCCTTTCAAATTTTGTAATCCAAATTCTACAGGTCTCAATCTGAACCAAGATTGTGACTTTCATTAGTAAGGCTGGTGAACACAAGTTAGACATGAATGCAACATAACACAGGATTCGTCTAAGTCTAGTTTTTAGATATGTCAATGCTGAGGCTACAAAATATATTATCTTCAATAAAGCATATATTGATGATATTGAGAATTTAAAACTCCCAGCTTGTCTTTTTGCGTGTTCATTTCTTCAGTGCAATTAGACTTAGCCACTTTACCCATTCTCTGTGAACACCGTACAGTGATATATCCTATTACCATCACCTCCATTACCACTCTTACCTGCCAAAGCTCTTCTTCAACAGGTACTTTATGCCACATT
>NW_022436997.1:2850295-2857622 GCF_009761245.1 Sapajus apella
CTCTACTAAAAATACAAAAATTAGCTGGGATTACAGGCACGCGCCACCATGCCCAGCTAATTTTTGTATTTTTAGTAGAGACGGGGTTTCACCATGTTGACGAGGATGGTCTCGATCTCTTGACCTCGTGATCTACCCGCCTCGGCCTCCCAAAGTGCTGGGATTACAGGCATGAGCCACCGCGCCCAGCCGTGAAGCTACATTTTTGAGTTAATAATACATAAGTTGGTCAGGTGTGGTGGCTCACCCCAGTAATTTCAGCACTTTGGAAGGTTGAGGTGGGTGAATCACCTGAGATCAGGTGTTTGAGAGCAGCCTGGACAACATGGCAAAACCCCATCTGTACTAAAAATACAAAAATCAGCCAGGCCTGATGGTGGGTGCCTGTAATTCTAGCTACTTGGGAGTCTGAGGCAGGAGAATCGCTTGCACCCTGGGAGGCAGAGGTTGTAATAAGCTGAGATTGCACCACTGCATTCCAGCCTGGGCAACAGAGCCAGACTCCACCTAAAAAAAAAAAGTTAATATTAGTTAATGTTAAAAAACGTAGTTAACATAAAATGCTATAACTATTTTATGTGGAAATGAATTAATACAGAGAATGAGGTATTTATAAATTACTCCAAATACTGGAGAAGTGAAAACTGTAGATTGGGCATCCAAAATAAGTTATAGAAAACAATAGCATCGACTTGCCAGTAGAGCTGCTACATCTTCCATAATCAAATAGACCGAGTGGCAGACTTGGATTATTGGCTTCGAGATCACATCATATTTTGGGATCAGGAAGCTGCCACCTACAACTGTTGCTTCTGGAATTATATCATACCTACTATATCTGCACTTGCAGACCATATATGCCCTACTTTCTGTCTTTTGATATGTGTAAAGCTAGTGATAGGACACTAAAAGTTATATTAATGCTATTATAGTTAAACCCAATACCTTCATGGACATGCTTGACATCAGAAAAAGCATAACAAGCATTTCTGTGAACTTCGCCATACTTCTGCATTCCAAAACTAAGTAAGTGCATCTGATTAGATGAATTCAAATCATATAAAGAACCTAAGTCACATAGGAGCCTGGAAATTAATTTATAGACTTAATCATTTCTGAATTTTAAATGGCACTAGGATGATGATAGAATGAATGTTCTGTACCAAGTCATTATAGTCACCATTTCCTTTGAGCAAATGAATCATAGTGATAAAGTAATAACTAAAAGAAGAAATTTCCACTTGCAAGCCCTTTTTGAGTTGGTCTTTTCTTTCTAGAGGTCAGACTATTCATGAGGTTGAAATGAGTGGCCCACCCACTCAAACAGTTTGAGAGAGCTTATCTCTCAAACTGAAGAGATAAGCAACTATAAAAAGAAATTTATTTATACACACTACTGATACCAGTCATATGTAAACATAACTCAAAACTACACTTGTACTTCTCAATCCAGACCATTTTTAACTGATATATTAACTTAATTAAACAAATGAAGGCATAATTCTTCCGAATTATAGTTACCACATTTGCACCCCATATACCAGTGACACTTATCTTACTACTGTTTTTGTAATTCAGTGAGGCCAATATCACTATTAAATTATAAATTCTGTATCAATTCATACAACTAATAAAAATCATTATGAATAATAAATTTAAGTATAAGCTAAAAATATGTCTAGGAATATTCTAGAGAGAAAATATAAGCACATATAATGTTTTTTCTCATGTTCAATTTCACTTCAGGGAACCTCTCTGCAAATCCCTTTAAAGTGCTGAGTTAAAGGAAGAAACAGTGCTTGTTAGAAGCCTGAAGTTGGCTAAATTTAGATATGTAAATGTCTCCACAGGGCTTGCTTACACTCCATAGGCAGTCTGTATAATCTCTCTCTCTCTCTCTCTTTTTTTCCCCCTCCTTCTTACTCCATCCCTAATTAAAAGAGCTGTTCAGTTACAGGGTCAAATTTCTCATGCTGACCTAGCTTTGCTGTAGCTTTGAGAGGAGTAGAAACCTGTATACCACAGAGCAGTGGCAATTAGTTCTCCTGTAATTAAGGAATGAAGGGTACTAGCAAATGGAGGTGTGCCCCTTCCAGCCTGCTGAATGGGAAAACACAAATTGGATTAAGGAGGATTTTCTAAGTACAGTTTCTCCTAGAAATGGGTTCATCATTTCTCCTAGAAATGGCTTACCGTCCTGGGAGGAATCCCAAATAAAATTACTGTAATTCTGAATTAGATTTGAAAGTGAAGACACTCACACAGTACCACTCAAGAAAAGAGGCCCTTGGAACTCATCGGTGTCATTTATAATCAGATAAAAAGCTCCCTTAGCCACCCGCAGCAGAACTCTAAGATGTTGTCATGTTTATTTTAGAATCAAAGTTTGTTGACTATAATCTGGATATAGAAATATAAATAAAGTTATTGTTTCTAGTATCATCTTGAATTTTCAGGTGTTTAAATACAATGAATTTTTTTTTCTGTTTTGCTGCAGGCAAGAGAGAGCCAATAAATTCACTTAAGCAATGGAAATTTTACTGTCATAATAAATATTAAAAGATTCAAAAATATAATCATAAATTTATCAGAAACCCAGCAGTTTTAAAGGCTTTTAATAATTTAATGTCTTCCTCATTGCATCTTTGTTTTATTCCTATGTTCAGAGCCCTACTCTCCTCTGCCCAGCCACCTCCCTAATTATTTTGGTTCTGTGACAACTTTAGTCTTCAGAGGGCTCTCAGTTTGCCCTAATTCCAATTCTAACCCACAGCACTGATTCACTGCCTTCTACCTCAGTCAACTAGATCATTCACTCCCATATTCCTAAGAGAGAAAATGTCAGGATTAGATAATTTGAAGGTCAGCACATCCTAATTTTGTCTAATTGGTCTGATCCCATTTTTATATTAGCACTATTTCATGTATTTATTTTAGAGCTCTAACTCTAATCTGCCCTTATCTTGTTGATAGACTTTAAGTTTTTCAGTTCACACAAATGGTTACATACATTGTTTTCCTAAAATAAGCTTTATTCCACTGGGAGGTACCTTTACTTGCTACCTACATCTCCAAACATCTGTGTCTGGAGAACCAGAGATGGCTTCGGGCCAATTACCTGAACCTCTGTACTGGTCAGCTGTACAAGAGTGGCTTATATTGATAAGCATTTATTTCTTGCACATATGTAATGTGTTGACTGAGGTTCAGTGAAGTCAGGTAATGCTGGTTTAGCTTCACATTACACAGCTCTATGATCCTCGAACTAGCAGTTACCTAATGAATGTTTTCCTCCTGGCACAAAGAAGGAGTGTAAAGACCATGATCAACCTAGAATTACACTGTCAAACATCTGTTTGAGTCAGTTGCTAACACCTCATTGGGATAAGCAATTTTGATTGCCAAGCTCAAGTTCAATGTACTCTAACCTCCATGGGACCATGGGATTGTAGATATTTAATAGTATTATAGAATAGGGGAAAAAATACAAAGAGATCAATAATCCAATTAAAAATAAAAGCTCCACAACCACACCTACTTTATTTCTTCCTAAAATGCATGGACCCTAAAACTAAAGATTTGTTGCTGTACAGAACTATATCAAGGAAAATATAACCTGTAGTTTGCATCAGATCCCATAAGTTAAAGGCACCAGACAGACAAAACTGTCTAAATTTTAGATGTCAATTCTGAGTCCCAGGCCACTTGTACTTCCAACTGACTGGCTATAAATCAGGGGTTCCCATTGCCATCTCAGGTTTTTTCAAAAGAACACCTCATAGGTCTCAGGAAGTCACTTTATTTATATTTACCAGTTTGTCATAAAGGATATAAATGAACACTCAGATGAAGAGGTACATAAGGTGAGGTCCAAATGTATCCCAAGTGCAGGAATATGTATCTTTGTTGAAGTGCACCACATACTAGCATGTGGACGTGTTCACCAACCTGGAAACTATAAGCCCAATAGTTTAGGGTGTTTTATGAAGGTTTTATTACATAAATACGATTGATTACATCACTGGCCACTGGTGATTGAACTCAATTTCTCATCTCTTTTCTATCCTCAGAGCTTGGGGGAATGTGGCTAAAAGCCCCAACATTCTCATTATGCTTTGATCTACCTGGACAGTAGCCCGCATTGTGAAGCTATCTAGAAAGTCCTCAGCCAAGAGTCATCTCATTAGTAAAACAAAGACGCTCATTACTCAGGAGATTCCAAAATTTCACGTGCCCTGTGCCAAAAATGGGAACAATTTTTTTTAATAGCATAGTAGGCACTTTGGCTATATGGTTGAATAAATATATGTGAAATATAAAATAGATATGAGTTAAAAAGTAATTATTTAAATATAATCAAACCCGCATCTTAAAGCAGAAATATAAACAATATTCATAGAACCCTTCTCCTAAGATTATATTAACTGAGTTTGGGAGATAAGTACATAAATTTGAGAGTTCCCTTTTAGTTTTCAGAAGGAAATAGCCATACACATAAAAGGATTCAGTCTAAGCAAAACCATATGCATATCTGTATATGCACATACACAGATACATTAATAGAAACATGGGTAGACAGTCAAATGCATTAGCAAGAAATCTCTGTTTCTGGGGATACCACCATTTGTCTGAAACAAGGACTGAATGAACCTTTGTCATATCATTATAAAGATTACAATTTTGTTCTTTTAGCTTTAACATAATGAAGAGGTCTTGATCAATATTATTGGGGAATAACTTTCTTAATTGTGACACAATTTTCTCAGTATTCTCTGGAAATCTTAAAAAGAAATAAATATGCAAGCAAGTAAACAAACACATATATCCAGAAACAGTTTCAAATCTAAGAAAAACTTTCACGCCTCACAAATTTCACCAGCAAGCCAGTAAATGACATGAGAGCCGGGACTTGGTTGTTTGGTTAATTTGTTTTATTGCTATATCCCCAATGATTTGATCCGTTTCTAGCATGTAGTTCAGCACCCAACAAATATCTGGCAGTTAAATGAATTCCCCATGAATAAATTATTTATGATTTTTTTTCACAAAAATTTATGGCCAAGGAAAAAACCCAATATGATTGGAACATCTCCACCAGCCCTTCCCACTAGAAAATAGGTTTTCAAACCAAAGTATCAGAGAACTCTCACTGAACCAAAACACTGACCATCCTCTGACAACTTAGAGCAGTTGGTCAGTTTGAGGTCACACTATGAAACATGAGATTAGAAGCCTATTTTTAAACAAGATGTTCCTTCTAACTGTGGGAAAGAACATAATCTTTGTAAGAAATTAAAGGTTAGGAGGAAACAAAGATGTTGGTAAAGAAGTCAAACTGTAAAACCTGAATCATATAGGCACAGTTCAATAGAAAGTGTCAATTCCAGCAACTAGGATAGTACCTGACATACAGTAGAGTTTCAATAAATATTTGCTGAATTTTGTGGGTTTTCTTTTTTGAGATGGAGTCTTGCTCTGTCACCCAGGCTAGAGTGCAGTGGCACAATCCTGGCTCACTGCAACCGCCACTTCCCGGGTTCAAGTGATTCTTTTGTCTCAGCATCCCAAATAGTTGGAATTACAGGCATGCACCACTACGCCCAGCTAATTTTTTGTATTTTTTTGTAGAGATGAGGTTTCACTATGTTGGCCAGGCTGATCTCGAACTCCTGACCTCAGTGATCTGCTCGCCTAAGCCTACCAAAGTGCTGGAGTTACAAGTGTATGCCACCGTGCCCAGCCAATATTTACTGATTATTGAGATGATTAATTTATTTATTACCTGCTCTCAGGAAACCTAAAAAATTTATTATAATTATCACAACCAAATAATGAGAAAAAATAAAGATTAGTATTCCAGTTCCTCTCCATCACTAACACCTACCTACCATCAAATGGCATTTGTTTTGTTTGTGTGTTGGTTTATCCATTTAATATTCAGCTTTCTCTTAGACTGAAAGCTTCATCAGTACGTGGACTTTGTTATGTTCTTGCTGTATCCTCAGCACATTGAATAGTGTTTGGCTTATTTACATGCTGAGTTAACATTTGTTTGAAGAAATAGTAATAATAAAGATCATCAAAATAGTGGGTTCTAGGATTGCCGCTCCTGGAAACTATTCATATTTTTATACCATAATATTCCCCTGTGCATAAAAAGAGGTCACTGAGCACTTTCAACTTGCTGCAGTATGAAAATAATTAAGAAAGTGATTTCTTTAAACACTGTCCTTTTTCTGAAAGTCTCATTTTAAATGAAAATATCCATTAAAAGAAAAACAGAGTAAGTCATTACCACTTTAACGCAAGGCAGTGCATGGAACAGTCTTGTTTTCTCTTAGGATATGGAGCTTAGGTAGTAATGAATTCCCAGGGTTTCCCCTTCAGCATGTATCTCCAAATTCTACATCTACCACAAAAGTTATAGAAAACGGAAATTTTATTTTTCCATGAATCACATTTGAAAAATGGCATCGAATATTCCATGCCAGCCGTTGAGCCTCATTAGGATAGGATGAGGAGACAGCTATTTCAAGCAAGCTGCAGAAAGCAATTAAGTGAGAGACAGTAGGAGAAAAAATTCTTTTTAATCTTTAACTTTGTAGTATCCAGTGTTCTAATATGCTAAGTAATCTTGTCAACTAATCAAAGTTTAAAAATCTCACTAGCATGGCCACTTAAAAGAGAGCTTTTCATTAAACTCTGTTCCAAGAAATTCTAAGGCATAACATCACATCTGTCTTATTTCCAGCATCACATCGGTCTTATCTCTGAGATAATATTCCCTCTTAAATCTTGAAGTTGACCAACCAATTAAAACAGGCTCTTTTCTTATCAGCAGCTGAGATTGGTGAAATCACTGTTGGATTTGATGAGTCCCCTATTTCGAATATTTCTCTGAGGTCTTTCCCAAGACTAGATCCAGCACACCTTTCTAGCATAGGAATCAGCTCCCTATCTATGGCATATGCATTAAAGATGACACACAGAGGCCGGGTACAGTGGCTCATGCATGTAATTCCAGCACTTTGAGAGGCTGAGGTGGATGGATTGCCTGAGCTCAGGAGTTCAAGACCAGCCTGTGCAACATAGGAAAACCTTGTCTCCATCAAAAATACAAAAGCAATTAGCCAGGTGTGGTTGTGAATGCCTATCTTCCTAGCTACTCCAGGCTGGAGTGAGAGAACTGCATGAGCCAGAAAGGTGGAGGTTACAGTGAGCTGAAATCACACCACTGCACTCCAGCCTGGGATACAGAGTGAGATCCCATCTCATAAAACACACACACACACACACACACACACACACACACACACACACACACACA
>NW_022436997.1:2857632-2858304 GCF_009761245.1 Sapajus apella
ACACACACACACACACACACACACACACACACACACACACACACACAGAATTTGAAGACATGAGCAGGATCGTAAAACTGAGCGAGATTGTCATCATCATCATTCTACCATCCCTTTAAATCATGCCATTCCTACTTTCTGGAGCCCTTCCTGAATGTGCACAAGATAAAGATACTTGTGGATGGAGGCTGAGCACCAGTGGGGAGTTTTATTAACAACCTTCTTTTTGGTGAAATAATTTTGGCCATCTAGAATAAACAACCTGGGACTAAGGGGTTACTAGGACCTAGGACACTCAGTGCTAAAAACAGGAAAACTCTGGACAAACCAGGATAGTTTGTCACCTTAACACCAGAAGAAACTACCTAGAATACTGTTCTGCAATTCCTTTATTTCCTGCCAAGCATCCTCCTGTTGCAGCTACACACATTTCACCTAGAAGACCATTACTAACCCTCCAGGCCTCATCTGCATGCTTGCTTCCTCTAAGAAGCCTTCCTGGGCACCTCCAAGACTGAATTATGTGCTTGTTCTATAAGCAGGTAATATCACCTTGTTTTGAATCTCTTGAATAGTATTTATCATACTACCTTAGTTTCCCTTTGCTTGTTTACACCCCTTGGTTTCTTTTTTCTTTTCTTTTCTTTTTTTTTTTTTTTTTTTTTTTTGAGA